>NC_056722.1:7587868-7595368 GCF_018831695.1 Puntigrus tetrazona | reverse complement strand
TTTCACGATGACTGAGCGCTCTTCTCCTCCGAGTCCTTATTACTGTAATGCAAAAAATTATTTTATCTGCCATTATGGTGCTTTTATGTTCTCTCAGTCTTTTTTAAAGAATACCCAGGCTTTTATTGTAATGAAAGTGCTGTCAACTTATTTAACGTAATGGTGGATGAAATTAAATAAAGTCATAGAAAAATAAACTAAAAGTATTATTGATAGAAAAGCCACGCAAAGTTATCATATGACCCCTGAAGAGTTGCAATATTAAGCACAAGTTGCATGGATTACAATTATGAATATGTTATAACTTTTCCATCCTTTGAAATTTGATTTAGTTTTCCCATTTGCTCTAAGTGCATTACTTTGTGTTCCACAGAATAACAAAAAGTGAAATGGACAATATTACTCCTGACTGAAGAATAGAATAAAAATAAAATAAAATAAAATTAAATTAAATTAAATTAAATTAAATTAAATTAAATTAAATTAAATTAAATTAAATTAAATTAAAAATACATTAAATAAAATAAAATTAAATTAAAAATAAATTAAATTAAAATTAAATTAAATTAAATTAAATTAAATTAAATTAAACTAATTCACTCATTATAAATATTTTTTTTTTTTATACTTTTAGCCAGAGAAAAAGATGTCTGTTAAAAAGTATTGTATAATTACATAAAAACAAAGAAGTTAAAAATGTATCTATGCAACAATATACTATATACAGTGTATTTAGAAAATTGTGCAATTATGCACTTCAAACTTTCCTCTCTTTTACAAATGAAACACAAAAAATGAAATTAGCAATGTTTTCATAACACTTTATACAATCGTCTGCTTTATATGAAGCAGCTGTACTGTACTGAACACGGAAAAACAGTGTCGCCTTGCTTTAAATGAAAAATAAAAACTTTAGTTTCTGCTGTAAATCAGCTCCGTGTTAGTGTGTTTTCACTCACGGACGTCAGACATCACCGGACTAAACGAAGAAAGAACCTGAGGCGAGAGTCCGCATCTGAAGTGGGCGGAGCCACCGAGTCACGCCCACTTATTACATCATCGCCACAGACCAATGGGAGAATGTTTAGCAGCTTCACTAAACATGTCAGAAACGATGTGTCAAACTATAAATGAACTCCGGTTTGGTCTGCTCTCGTTCGGCCTTTAGTTTTGACATGAAATATATGAGGCGTTTAGACAGTGTTTAATGCGATACAAGAGAGAACAACAATCATTACAAGAGAGTGTCTAAAGAGAGTATCTTCAGTATAGGGTGCAGTCGATATCTGCTAGGCGGCATGCATCTAATCAAGCATCATAACATCAGGATCAATACCAGCAGCGTACCCGTCTGCCTCGCTAATAAACACATCCTACGGCGTCTCCACGCGCAGGCGAGAGCATCCGTGGAGAGTGGCGTATGTCAGGAACCAGCGTCTTCTTCTACCTTTCATTCAGACTCCAGTCTCAGTCGTGTAAAGACACTCAAGATTTTCACATTAATGCATTCACTTTTTTTTCTTGAACGTTTTACGCTTAAACATAAGAATTTTGTAATTAATCACGAGTAGAAATGTGTCTGGGGTATTTCTACAGTGGCATCAGTTTTGTTTGGCGTGATGCTGCGCATGCATCTCTAAAAACACAGGTTTATTAGAATATTTTATAGAATTAACAATAAAACATAGAAATTGTAACTGAATTTTTAAATTGCAGCATTATTATTATTATCATCTGCTTATATCATTATCACTACTACTAATTATTATAATAATAACAATAAATCAATAAAAAATAAAAAAGGTTTCACACAATCACAATCGATTAGTCAGTCAATAAATAAATCAAGCGTGAGTCCTATTTATTTACTGATGTATTATTTATTCTATAGATGATGATAATAATAATAATAATAATAATAATAATTTATAAGTCATGTTGGGTTTATTTTAATAATAATAATAATAATAATTCATAAGTCATAAGTTGTGTTGGGTTTATTTAATAATAATAATAATAATAATAATAATAATAATAATAATAAATAATAATATAACATGATTACATTAATCAAGATAAATTATTACACATAATAAAGGAACACAATCCCTCAATCAGTCAATTCATTTTATAAGTCATGTTGGGTTTATTTAATAATAATAATAATAATAATAATAATAATAAAACAGTAATAATAAACAGTATCAATAACAAATATCTGGTAAGAGATACCATCATGGCAACCGTTTAAAAAAATGTGCAAAACAACTGCTTTGAAGAAAGTCTGAGGAAACGATGGCGATGATGGATGATGATGATGATGATGATGATGACATTAGCTGGTGCTGACTCCTGACAGTGTTCACATCAGTCAAGGAATGTGACTCAAACACAGTGATCAGAGTCTCTTTCAGGAGTTTCTTAGGAGACTGGGTTTGTTTTTCTCCGGTCTTGACGGACAGCTGTTGGTCAGTCTCTATATTCTCCAGTCCGTCTCTGCTGTCCTTGCTGGTTTTACTCTGTTCTGTTCACACTGAGTTTGGAAACACTTGCTTTCAGAGTCAGGTCTCATGTCGAGATGCATCATGTCTCATTTCCTCTCAGGGACACAGTGTGTGTGTTTGTTATGAAGCAGGAAGGAGTAATGCATCATTCATGCGTGTGTCCTCCTGCATCGAGGGATGTTTGAGAGGCGTGTGGTGACTGTAGGAGAGGATGGAGGTCTGATCAAGGATTTTTATTCTTTAAACCTGAGCTGCTGGACAGAGTCTGATGGAGTCTGAGGGTGGACTGAAGGAGAAACCTCACAACTTCAAATATGTTTTCATTTTGTTGGGGTTTTTCTGTTGCTCTATCAATCATTTATTACAGTGATACTTGATATATTTATATAATATTTCTTATGCAGTTTGTAACATTTCCATTGAGGGACATTTGCTATATTAATAACAATAATAATAATAATAATATAATAATAATAATAATAATAATAATAATAATAATAATAATAATAATAACTATAATGATAATGATAATAATAATAATAATAATAACTATATTGATAATGATGATAATAATAATAATAATAATAATAATAATAATAATAGCCGTAATAATAATAATAATGTTGTTATTGTGTATTGGTATTATTAATAATAATAATAATAATAATAATAATAATAATAATAATATATGCCTGTATATATTTGAGGAAATAAGTGTTGTTTATATATACAATATATTTATACATAAAATAATGTAAATGTAATTATACATAATGTAATATATTGCATGTGTGTATTTGTATACACACAATAAGAAAACACACATGTAATGCAAACACAAACAAAACAAAAATTACCAATAAAATTTTAAAATTGCAACTGGCTGATAAATTAATGAATAAAAATTGAGTTAAGAAAAAAATTGAAATTAAGTTATCAACAATTAATGACTGACAGCACTATAGATATACAAAGTAGGTTTATTATTATTTGTCATCAGCATCATGCTGAATTTTTCATGCTAATATTTAACAAAAATAAAACAACAGTGACATAATTGATTGATTGATTTGTTGATTGATTGACTCATTTGATTGATTGTGTGTGTGTGTGTTGTTCTGTTTGTTCGTTTAATATATAATAATGTGTGATGATTTAATGTAGCGTGTCTCCTGTGTCTCAGCACACTCATTCCAGTCCAGGCCCCAGGCACGGACGGGCGTGTTCCAGAGGAGGGCTTGACCCGGCCAGAGCATGTCAGAAAAGCGGACCAAACAAGTACAGTGGCGGCGCTCGGCTGGAATCATCAAGAGCCCGCAAGTCAAGAGCATGGACCTAGGTAACACCAGCACTCCCAAACCACTTCTGCGCCCGCCTAAGCTGCTTCCTGTTCTCTGATATCCAGCAGCTGCGTGTCAGGCGCATCGATGACTAAACAGGCGTCCGCTCTCATATTTATAAGCTCTCAGCGTCTCAGGGTAAGTCTTCGAGGTGGCTTTGGAAGGGCTGGTCAGGGTTGTCGGTGCGTCTCAGGAGGCGCGGAGCTTCTGCACCGCATGGCCAGCGCAATAATCGGAGGGAGAGATAAGTGGCACGGCTTTCATCCTCGTGCGCTATCCTCAAGACCAGCGCCTCCTGAGACCAGGACCAGCGCCCGCTCAGTCCAGACCAGGCCGGACCAGACACTCGAGGCAGCGTCTCCCTCTTTTACTTCACTAGCAGAAAGGAAATGAGTGGAAGAGTGATGTAACGCACTTAAAAAGTGAAAAAGAGGAAGGGAATGCCTGATGAGAGCCACTTCATCAAGCTTTAGAACTCTCTAGCATCAGTTTGATGTTACACACACAACATACGCACACACTAAACACAAATATATCTTTAAAGAGTTAAAGATGCCACAAAGTGAAAGCGCCGTTAGTATTTAAGAGCATGATTGAAACTCCACAGCTCTTATGCAGTGGCTCTTTAAATTCAATTAAAAGTCCATTCATAGAAGATAATAGCGCTCTAAATAATTTTAATATTAACTTGAATGGCAGAGTCAACATCCACAGCTATAGCGATTTTCCAGAATTTTTCCTTGATACAAACATATGACAGCCAATCAGAACCATCCTGTTCTTCACGGAGGATGGAAGATTTAAAGCGGCAGATAATAATGTGATCTTTATAGTTTTAGGTGCTTGGGTGTGAACAGGCCTTAAAAATTAGATTTATAATAATAATAATTATTATTATTATCATAATAATAGTATTTAAGAATATACTAAGAGAATCAAAGAAGTATAAAGAAGTATTTCTTAAAAACAAAAAATACATAGAAATAATTAGGATAGTTTTAAAGAAGTCTAAATTGTTTACACAAATCTTATGTTTTATTGTGTATTTCATTATAAAGTATATACTATGTAATTAAGTGATATATTGTTTATTATTTGATGTTTTGATTATTTTAAATTAAATCCCAGAGGCGTCAGAAAGTGGGGAAAAAGGAGCATGAAGCGTATTCTATTCACACGAATTTTGTTTTGAGTGGATTCTATTTTAAATTTAAATTAATATCGCTTTGTTTGTTTTTGCTTTCTATCCCGTCAACAAACCCAGAAAGAGAAACCCCTAACTAAATGAATAAAGTCAGTTTCCACAGAGGAAGAGTCTTCCAATAAACTATATGCAGAAATGCACGCTGATGATAATCAGGAAATGTATCTTCAACAGCAAACCAGCATCTCAGAATAATTTCTGAAAGATCACGCGACACTGAAGACTTTCGAATAATTCAGACCTTACAGAAATAAGCGACGTTTGAACAAGACTGAGAATGAATAGAAAGCAGTCATTTTCAAATAAGCCATTATATCATTTCCCTTCAAAAAAATGTGATGGATATCTTATAGTTTGCGTCTAAATAAACCAAGCTAAAGTGCCTTGTTGCCCATTTTAAGCAGTGTGGATCGCTGGAAGGCGTTTGGCTCTGGCCAGCTGTGGCCCAGTCGTTCCGGCCGTCTTCCTCAAGCTCCTCTCTACTCGTAGAAACACATTTCAATTCCACGAGATCTCCACGATGCTTTGTTCCTGATGAGTCATTTTCTTCAAGCTAGCATTTCTGCCTCAGGATTGAGTATATGTTTTTACTCCTCTCAGGCTTTTAGAAACACAATCTCCAATAATAGTCTCGAGCCAGTTCTGGAAACTTACTTGAAAGTAGAGAAAAAGCGACCCGGCGTGTGATAAGACCCGGGAGGTGCGATGGGCTGACACCACCCAGCACGTACTTCTAGATCTTCTGCATGCTAATTCATTTAGGTTCTGTCCTTCTCTCTCTACCCGTCTCATGGGCTTTCTGTCTCTCCGTCTCCACGTCTCGATGATTTTACATACCTCTAAAGTTTGGCCTTTGGAATCATCAAGTAACATCTGCTGATGGAATGAGTTGCATAGGTCTAGAATGTCTTGAATTAACCAATCACAATTGTTTCTACCTCCTGACAGTAGCGGACGAGGTTAAGCTCACTCCCCCTTTTAGAAGGCCTGGCAGGTAGGGGACACTGGCCTCACACACCGCTCAGGTCCTCTGTAAGGTCTGGCCGTGCTGTTCGGTGGACTTCTGAAGGGAGCTTAGAAAAGGTCTTTCTCAGAGCTCTGTTTTAGAACTTAGTAGAGCTTAGCTGCATATTATGAGCTTTATTGAGAATCTAAAGCGAAGCGTTAGAGTAATGTATTTTAGTAACAGTTGACTGCCAGTATTTTGTTTATTTATCATTCTCAATATACAGCGCTAGTTTACTATTTGCTAGTGTTAAGTAATTATTGCTAGATTACTTAACTATTACCATCTTCATTTATATCTATTCCGTTTTATTATAGAACACATTATGTTTTAATATCCTAATAAAAATGGTCGATTTCACTCAGTATTTATTTGTTGTTTGACTTAGCAGGATGCTGGTATCAAACAATTCCTTATATGAAAAACCAGTGCTTAGTGACTATACTGTTTTTTATTTGTTGTACAAACTGTTTATTATATTAGTTTTATTAAAATACCATGATTAAAAAATTATAATTAACCCAACAAGACCCTTTGTTGATTTATGGTTACCCTAACTACGGTAACCATGATTTTAGTTTTACTATTGTGGTAAAATCCATAGTTAAAGTTGTATTTTAATCGGATTTAGAAATGTGTTCAAACATTATACTGCATAAGTATAGAATTGAATAAATATATTCATATATTTAAATATATATATATATATTTTAAGTATATATATATATATATATATATATATATATATATATATATATATATATATATATTTTTTTAATATGTATATATATATATATATATATATATATATATATATATATATGTATATATATATATATATATATATGTATATATGTATATATATATTTATATATATTTATAATACTATTTGACCACTAAATATTGAGAAAAGTTACTGTTAAGATTCTTATGTAATGCATGACATTATTTAAAAATTAAAGTTTGACATATTATGGTGGGGAAATGTACAAAATATCCTCTTAGAACATAGTCTGCATAACATCCTAAAGATGTTTCCGCATTAAAGGAAGCAAACTGAATCATATTTATTCTGGCAATGTATTTATTTGTCTGTTGCTACAAATCTACCTGTACCACAGATGACAGCTTGTCTGATTGTCCATCAGAGTCCAAATGCGTGTTTGTTTTAAGCAGCCACCGCGCTAGATCAGTCCTGTAGAACCATCCGTGTTTTTGGAATTGAGATTGCTTCATCATTAAGGCGCTCCCCTGCCCAGGCAGCAGACTACCGCTGGGTTTTGGAACAGAGCCTCGGTTTTCTTAAAATGACAAATGAGACAGCACTAGGGCTGCGATGGCGGCAAAAATAGGTCCAGCAACAAGTTCAATCCGTGCTTAGAGAAACCCTTTGACTTACAACCTCTATCTGCCAAGTAACTGTTAGTAATCAATCTAACTAAGCGC
>NC_056722.1:7531040-7587768 GCF_018831695.1 Puntigrus tetrazona | reverse complement strand
GATTGATTGACTGATTTAGACTAATCAGTTCTTCCCGTGTCTTGTAGGTCTGATGGACTGTTTTTGTGACACACTTATGAAAACAGATCCTGCTTCCACGACCTCTAATGTCGTTTCAGCGCTTCCTCCCCAAGGCTTTGCGATTATGGAAATGGCAGATAATGTGAATTAACCTTGTTTCCAACTGTACTGCTACAATTAGCCAGCGATTAAGCAAGCCCACCTTTTGACCTCTGCATGTGCTCTGCTTTTAACAACCCAAGTACTTAGAAAGAGCCTGTTCAGTAATTGACAACGAGATACATCATCCTTACTGAGACACGTGTGTGTGTGTGTGTGTGTGTGTGTGTGTGTGTGTGTTTTCTCCCCCTCAGGGCCCAGAATTTGTTCAGACAGGCTATCGTTCTCCACTCATCCTGTTCCATGTGGTTCCAGCAGTGAAAGAAAGCCCAGTCTGAGCTGCTGTCTCAGAGCAGGCTGGAGTCTTCAGGCGGCTCCGGGCCGGGGACAGGGCCAGTCTGGTGGAATACAGCCCGCGGAGAATGTCCAAGCCGAATCCACCTGGGCTATCCCACGCTACCTCACCTAGCAAACCCGTCTAACAAGACCCTGCCGGGCCCGTCCATCTCTCCAGACCCACCAGCGCCGCCTCCTCCGTCAGCTACTCGAAGAAGATCGGCCGCAGGTTCAGTGTCCAGCTGAAGAAGATGCGCTTACAAGACTCACAGCGCTTAACCTGGTTAGCTGAAATATCCCACAGCGTCAGATCTGGGAGGCGCTGATGGGTGGATGCAGTTGTAGACTGTTTTGCGAATAAATATGCAAGTGTGACAATGTGTCTTCCTACTACAGTAGCGTGTCAAAAACACACACACACACACACACACACACACACACACACACACACACACACACACACACACACATACACATAAATAAATAAATAAATAAATAAATAAATAAATACATACATACATACATACATACATAAATAGTGTATAGTTTGTCTGGAAAAAAAAAGTTAAATACAAAATGTCAGTGTTATTTTAGTATTGTTTATGAATTATTACTAATATGACAAATTTTATTAATATTTTAGTGATATTTTATAACATTTTATAACTTCATTTTTTCATTATAATTTAAGTTTTAGTTATTTTGTTATATTTGTGATTTAAAAAAAAAAAATATATATATATATATATATATATATATATATATATATATATATATATATATTTTTTTGATTAATTTATTTTAGTACTTCAACATTTATATTATTATTATTATTATTATTATTATTATTATTAATATTATTAATATTATTAAGCATTACTTGTTTTTAGTTAACAGCAGCAACACTGTTATGTGTCGAATGTAAACCCACACTCATGCATGTGTGTGAGCGTTTAATTTCGAACCGTTGTCTGTAATAATGATCATATTGAAACAAATTCAGAAGCACACGGTCTCTAGAATGCCGTTACATGACATCACATTAAGATCTAATTGAACTGAAATAACCAAAGCCTTAAATTAGACCACTGAATATGCAAAGAGCACTTTTCTGAGAGCAGCCTTGTTGACTTATTTATCAGGCGCCCTTGCGATAAAAAAAAATAACACTTTCGCGCGCATTTATTTATTTGTGTGTTTTCCTCTGAAGTTGCCTGTATTTTCTGCTGCTTTTAATAGCTGATGCTATCTGTGCGAACAGCGTGTATCTTCTCCACTGTAGCGACTAGCATTGTGTAACTAATGCAGTTAGTTCTTCAAAGGACTCTATCTGCTATTGTCAGGAAAGTGCAGATGCAGCTTCCTCTCAGACTCATGTGCGGCTCCAAATCCATCGGTTCTCCACGGAGCCGCGTCTCAGCGTTTCACACTGCGGGACAGCTGGAAATGTCTATCAGAGATGGCGCAAACAGACACAAAACACGCGCATGTTTATGCATAAAGCACAACGTCTGAGGAATATCTATAACTGCGGCGTGCAGCAGCGCCTCTGATCTCGACCAGCGGCCCTTTGAAAAAAGCGCTGGAACGTGGAGCTGCGAAACTTTGACAAAAGCCGTTCTCCTCCTCTTCGTCACCCTGTCCTGGTTTCAGAGATGGCGTGTCGCGCGCTCCGGCTTGTTTCCGTGAAAGAGCAAAAAGAGGTTTCTTTGTCAGCGAGCTTGTCGAGTTGGCATCTAATGAGTTAGCGACAGGAAAGCGGCGGTAAAGGCGCGATTAAACCCTGACAACAAATGGGCGGGCTTCAGCGCGTGTGAAGTATGGAGCGGGTTGGGGAGGATAGTCGTTAATTGAAAGAGAGAGTTTTTAGCTGTCGTATGCTGGAGTTAAAAAAATAGGCTCATTTCAAACTCCTAGAGTTTCAATAGTTGAGTTTTACGTTTTTGGATCCATTCAGCCCATCCTCTGGCTTTTAGCATAGCTTAGCATAAGACCATTAGCATCACGCTCAAAACTGACCAAAGACCTTGATATTTTCCCATTTTAAACGTTGACTCATCTGTATTTAAACAGTGTACTGACAGAGACATAAAATAGACTACACTCTCGTTAAGTGAAATAAATATGTGTTAAGCAGTGTCTGAAAAATAGTCCCGGCGTCAATTTCAGGTGCTGCGCCGGCTATTTAACTTGATGCGGCAGCAAACTTGATTATTATGCCAGATTAAGAATATAGTTCCTAGCATTAAAAAGTGCGCTGACAAGCGTGTGTCTATGTTTGAATGTATTTTGTATTCTACGCTGTGTAACGATGAGGTTACGGATTAAAACACATTTACTTTAAGCGTGATAACAAGCTGCACTTAAGATGTGGTATGCTGATCCACAAATCAAAATTATTGCAACACAGAAGCCCCCCAAAAAACAAGCTTATTTTATTATCTTTATTATTTGGAGTTAACCTCTTTACATTTTATATTTTTAATTGGAGATTGTTTTATTTATTTTGTTAACTATTTATTTGAGTTGGTTTTAGCAGAAGTAACATCCCATTTACATTTTTTTTAAATCTGTGATTTAATTTAATTTAATTTTATTTAATTTAATTTTTATTTTATTGTGTTATTTGAGTTGCTTAAGTAACATCCAATTTATTTTTTTTTAATGTGTGATTTATTTTGTGTTTTATTTTATTTTATTTTATTTTATTCAGCAGCTTAAGGAGTTGAATAGTTAAATTTTAGAATCTGATATGTTTAAAGCTTAAGCTGATGTCCTTTTCAGTGTCTTTCATGACCACATCTTCATAGACACATCCTTTTCTGTGTGTTTGGTGTTTTTATGTGGACGAGGATCTTTTTTAAACACACCAGCTCTGTTTATATGGATTACTGCAGCCTGTATGTGTGTGGACATAGTCTTTTGCAGCACTGCACTTTTTACTAAATTAATTATTACATTATCACAAACAGGGGTTGTGGGTAATGTACCTACAGAGGGAGATTTTCAGAGACACTACACTATCACGAAACCAAACCTGGCAAACCTCAAAGTATTTGGAGGCACACTTGTCTGATGATGTTTACTATGGCAAGGTGGAAGGCTGATCCTCAGCTCCAAGCAGAAAGGCTTGCTCTGGACATGGAGAACATTCTCTCAGATTGCCTTAACAGCTCGTCGCAGCCAACTCACAGAATTTATGAAGCTCTGGGCACTTTACCACCCAACAAATAGAAAAAAACCTTCTAAATTTCTGAAAAAACGTCTTCATCTTTATATCAGAATTCAAGTTTGATTCGGTGACAATTGCACTGCTGAATGACCATAATGCATCTAATGCTGTTGATATTTATACTCAGAGGTCCATTCTTCTGAATTGACTGTGAAGCTCAAAAGCTCATGCTATCCTGCACTTTTATATAGGCTTTTTTTAACACATCAGTCAAAATGTAATGAAAAAAAAAAAGCCTCATTTTATGTATATCTGCCCTACACTCATGGGCCCTCTACCTTTTCCAATTCTTTCCTCGATTGAATTTAAATGCGTTAACTTGTGCAATATAACTGTCTGTCTGTCTATGTATCTACATTTTATGTTTGGCTATATCTTTCTTTCATTCTGTCTATCTATCTATCTATCTATCTGTCTGTCTGTCTGTCTGTCTGTCTGTCTGTCTGCATGCCATATCTATCTATCTATCTGTGTCTATCTATTTTATGTATGTCTATCTACTCTATCTATCTATCTATCTATCTATCTATCCTATCTATCTGTCTATCTATCTATCTATCTAACTATCTATCTTTACCTCATGTCTGTCTATCTATCTATCTATCTATCTATCTATCATATCTGTCTATCTCTATATCACTCACTATATCTGTCTATCTATCTGTCTGTCTGTCTATCTATCTATCTATCCCTATCTGTCTATCTGTCTGTCTACCTGTCTGTCTATCTATCCCTATCTCTGTATCCCTGTCTAGCTATCTGTCTGTCTATCTGTCTGTCTGTCTGTCTGTCTATCTCTCTATCTATCTATCAACTCTATCTATCTATCTATCTATCTCTCCTATCTCTCTATCTATCTATCTATCTATCTATCTATCTGTCTGTCTGTCTGGCTATCTATCTAACTCTATCTATCTGTCTGTCTGTCTGTCACAATAAACTCTATCCTGTCTATCTCTCTATCTATCTATCTATCTATCTATCTATCTGTCTATCTATCTATCTATCTATCTATCTATCTATCCTATCTATCTGCCATAGGTTAGTTGGTCAAAGGGGGTGATCTTAAATGATTAATAGTTTCAGGGATTTTCCTCAGGTACAAAAAATTGCTTTTCAGCTGTTTTTCAGTGTTCAGAGAGATTGGCTGGAAAATAAGAGCAGCTCTGATTTATTTCTCCACCCACGCTGATGTAGGGTTTTCTCACGCTCCAGCTTCACTCTGGTACAAAGTCTTCCTTCCCATTAGTCCATTTCTCTTTTTTCTGGTTATGATGAGTCCTAAAATAGTATTTAAGAGATTCTAAGACCACACCGTCCTCTCTCATTTATCTTTCCTCCCTCATTGTTATGAAGTGAAATTAATAGTTTAGAGAGAACACTTTGTTAATTTCTTCCCTCAAGCTAGCAATTTTTCTGTGCCACCTTATATGTTTTAACTTTAAGACTTTAGCGCCAGTTAAAAATACACCATTTTTATTAATCTTTCTCTCTGTATAATCCCCAAAAGAAAAAGAAAAAAAGAGAAGTAGAGCGCATCATCGGTGATCTGAGTAAGTCCGGGAGCTAATAAAAGTTGTTTCATCACTGCAATTACTTGGGTATAAGCAGTTAACTTGTAAGATATCTAATAATGGCTTAGCTTTGATTATTAGTAATTATCCTATAGGAGGCATCAGGTGGTTGACAGCATTTGAAACCAAAGCCTAAACTACTTAAGCTGGCACATTCTTTGGAAGTACACTTTTTGGAGTGTAGTAGTACCCCTTGAGGCTTATGAGTGCTAAACCTTTCTGTGAAACGTGTTTTATTATTTAGATTTTTCAGTAGTTTGAGGGTTATGGTGGTTACATTGCTTTATTATGACATGATGATACCACGTTGTAAAATAGAATATAACTTCACAGAAACAATAATCAATGTTTATTAGGTGAAAAATATAATTTCAGGTAATGATTCAAAATCACATACAATGGAAGTGAATGAAGCCAATTTATGTAGCTGCATTTGTGAAAATCAACAATTATTCTATTT
Source organism: Puntigrus tetrazona (assembly GCF_018831695.1). NCBI lineage: Eukaryota > Metazoa > Chordata > Actinopteri > Cypriniformes > Cyprinidae > Puntigrus > Puntigrus tetrazona. The sequence continues at coordinate 7,582,046 of NC_056722.1, read as the reverse complement.
ATCTTGCGTAATTTTCAACATTTCTTAAGAAAAGTGGAACAATGGAAGCAACTTGAAATAGACAAAGGAAAATAAAATTTAATACTTTTTTTTTTTCGACCATTGAAATCAAAATAATGTGTATAAGCGTTTTATCTTGTGGATTATATTGTTTTCAAACTAACCCACATTCACGCATCACGTGAAAGTGTGTTTACTTCTTTGAATTTATTGAAATTTAATAAACAAAAATGTCACAGAAATCCTTTTAAACCAAGAGGCTTTCTTTCATGATTAACTTAGAAAACACTCTTACGATGCTCAAAACTCATTTTCGGCATTGTTTAGATTTTGTTTTTGAAAGATGAAAGATTGTAAAATATAATTACAGATTCAAACAGCTGTTTTCTGTTATCTGTTACCCTGTAATTTATTTCCATAAAGCGCGGCTGAATTTTGTATCATCATTACTCCAGTTCTGATTATCAGCGCTGAAAACAGTTGCGCTGACCAATATTTTCATGGAAATGCGTGATGCATTTATTATTTCAGAATTCTTTTTGAATAGCAAGTTTGAAAGAACAGCGATGGCACTTTGATTCATTTCCTGCCGAATAAAAGTATTAATTTCCAAACGTTTTACGAATCCTATATTTGAAACCCGACTGCATATCGTCCGCAGCGAAATTACAGTCCTGCTCAAGTCTAGTGCATCTAATAACTAATCTGAAATCCATCAGACGGATATTTTGCCTTCTTTTAAGGTTACGGAGGAAGAAAAAAACAAAAAAGGCTACAGTGTTCCGTGACCGCCTGTGCACACAAATACAAATTACACAGGCAAAGCCCAAGCATATGGCAACACAGGCCACCTAATTAAACGTTTCAAACCCATCTGTGTGAGTCAGATTTAGCCCGTGCGTTTCAGCGTGACACGCGCTTCCACAAATCCAAGCGGGCATGCTACGCTCGTCACGCCAGCTCCTGCCCAACGCGCTGCAGACATTCAGAAGCAGGCTTTGAAGAGAATCTTGATGTGCACATGCATCAGGCAAATTGAGCTTTACAGCTCGCCACAGACGTTAGTAAATCCTGGAAAAATGCAGTTAGGAGCTCGGACGAGGGTATGTGCTGCAATTTGCTCCTGTCCACAAAGTGACCTTTTTAAGTGCCAAATGAAGTAAGAATAGGCAGATGCAGGAGAAGCGCAGAGAGAGAGAGAGAGAGAGAGAGAGAGAGAGAGAGAGAGAGAGAGAGAGAGAGAGAGAGAGAGAGAGAGAGAGACAGAGAGAGAGAGAGAGCAGACAGAGAGAGAGAGAGAGACAGAGAGAGAGAGAGAGAGAGAGATAGAGAGAGAGAGAGAGAGAGAGAGACAGAGAGAGAGAGAGACAGAGAGACAGAGAGAGAAGACAAGAGAGAGAGAGAGAGAGACAGAGAGTACAGAGAGAGAGAGACAGACAGAGAGAGAGAGAGAGACAGAGACAGAGAGAGAGAGAGAGAGAGAGAGAGAGAGAGAGAGAGAGAGAGAGAGAGAGAGAGAGAAGTAATGGTGGAGACACACAGGATCAGTAAGGTTGACCTTATCGTCTGTAATGGTAAAAGAAAAGGCAGCGAGGGAGATAGAGCGACTGATAGACCGGACACGTATTTTTATCTGGAGACATTTGTAGCCCTCAGGACTGTCTGTGTTTTCTTACATCGTTATTAAATCGTGTTCATGGGTGTCGTGCCGAAAAGGCGTTTTCAGCAGGTTAAATGCAATATTCCAGCTTCAAAGCAAGTTCTGCACAATGAAACTACATTTTTGGCATAGTAACATAAATTTAGTTCAGCTTGAGTTATCGAATTAGGGTTTTTCACAGGCAAAATCCATTCATTTCATTTCATTCATTTTTAAGATAAAGAAAAAACTGACAGTTTAAAACACTTATGTAATCAGATATACTATCTTTTGATATAACTGAAATGCAGATAAATCTAAAATTAACTCACAAAAGTGACACAATCGCATTACAAAGTTACGAAAACCTGTACAAAAAGTGAAAATTAAAAGTAAAGTGGCTAAAAAATCCATCATAAAAATCTGGCAAAAATGGTGTCCAACAATGCGATAGTCCAGATCTTGTGAAAAACGACAACAAAAACTACTAATACTAAAACCAACATGAAAATGAAAACTGAAAATATAAAAATAAAGGGTTTTGAATGCTTTTAAACAGCATTTTCAAAAAAAATGTATCTATAATGAAATCCAGACAATAAAAATGCTTTAAAGAGGTTCAATTTAACAACGTAAAAGGTCAGATGATCCTCCCAGACTGTCTGATTGTTTGTTGTGCTGGTGTTGCAGGTCCGGAGGGCTCAGGGCTGAGCAACATCACCTCCAGGGCAATCGATTGGTGCTTCTGCCCCCATCTACGTGAAGAACATCCTCCCCGAGGAGCCGCCATCCAGGACGGCCGTCTGAAGGCGAGGACCGGCTGCTCGAGGTGAAAAAACCTGGAAGCATCACACAGCCTTCACTTCCTCTTCCGTTCGCAGCTTCCTGATCATTCAGCACCAAATACGTTGTTGAAAGCCAACAAACACACCGAGGGTCCAACGACTTTCCCTTCTTTGTCCATGTCCATTGTTTTCCCCTCTCCTGTGAGAAGCACTTTCCTTTTAGCTTTGGGAGAGTAAATAACGTTAATAAAGAGAATGGACAAAAGAACTCTAGCTGATGGCTGATTTACAGTGACAGCCAATCAACAATGGCCATTTCATTTAGAAATGGAGCAGGACACCTGCAGGCCCTCATGCCAGATGCTACCGTGGAGCCAGAACGTCATCCATTTGGCTTAACAAACCCTGATTCATCGCTTTAATGGGAGGCGAGGCCTTTCAGAGTCTTTAGCCTTCACCCCTTGCCTTTATGTTGCCATAGAAATATCAGGACAGTACTTCCTGTTGTCATAGTCACAATAATCGTGACTGCAAATAATTGTAATGCTTGATCGGATATAATTACACAGAATATAATTCAGGTTTTATTTGTTTCTTTATCGAGCAGCGCTTTCAGATGACATCAGCGTCTGTAAAATCAGTTTGACAGCAGTCCCACTTTTGCACAGGTCAAGCTTTTAATATCAAAAGACTATAAGTATTAATTTGATATTGTGAATTTTTCAACGTGTTGCATGCAAGTCATTTGTAGCTATTTTTTAGTAAAAGATTGTTTGTTAGTTAAACGCGCCTGGAATAAAACTGGATTTAAAACAAAACAAACAAACAAAAACATCATATGTTTTGCATATTTTTTTAAAATCTGTATATTTATTTGTATAATTTTGGTATATAAACAAAAAATAACCAAAATCTAAATATAAGGGAAAAAATAAATAAAAATGTAATAATAATAATAAAAAAAGGTGTAGAAAAGTGTCATTTTACTAACCTAAAAGTCTAATTATCTTCCCAGAAGAGATTTATTTCTATTTTCATATTTTCTGTTTTCTTTTTAAATTTCATTTAAGGTTTTTAGTTAATTTTGTTGTGTTTTGCAGTTTTTGCAGTTTTTATATAGTTTTTATATGTCTATTAGTTTTAGATTTAGTTGGATTTAAGCAGATCTAGGTTAAAACATTAAATTAATACTTTTGTTCTGTTTTATTATTTAAAGTTTAATTTATTTCAGGTCATTATAAATAAGCGTATGTGTTGTCGAGACAAAAAGAAGCTTTTTGCCGTCAGATCTTCATGTCTCTGATGTTCTGTGTGTTGTGTGGGTGTAGGTTAATGGAGTGGATCTGAACAGGTAAGACTCAGGAGGAGGTTGTGGCTCTGTTGCGTTCCACTCCCATGGGAGGCACTGTAGGTCTTCTCATCGTCAGACAAGAGGACGCTTTCCTGCCCCAAGTGAAGTGGTGAGTCACACGCTCACACTCCCACACACACACACTAAATGTGCAACCATCTTAAAATGGCTTAACAATAGCCATAAATGGTCTCTCGATATCACACAGAGTTCATATAGCACCATGAAATGGCCTCTTCAACTCTTTTCCTGCCTCTGGCCTATTTAGGTCACACGTGTGCTACAGAGGCAGCTGCCACCTGCCTTAACTCATTTTGAAGTCATTATTATTTCCATAATAGATAATTCAGGAGTGCAGATGAATTCCGGGCTGCCTTGACATTTGTATGCAGATTTTTTTTTTGGTTTGACATTCCATAAAGATGCTTCTGTATTGAGCCAGTGCTGAAGGCTCCCATTGGCTGTCTCGGTGATCTGTTGTTTACAGCATCAGTAAAAGTTTGCATAGCAGTGTTGATGACAGGCAGGTTTTGAAGTCTAAACCTGATATATGAATAGATACTTCTAGCTATGCAAGCTTGATTTGTTACAAAATGTGTCTGAAGACAAATTCGAATGCGCCACGAGCGTGCATTGCATACATAAACTCACCACAGCGAGAGCCAACGGTCTTCTTCTACGGTCAGTTGTAGCTCTTTTAGGTCAAGAAGAGAATCATGCTGAGCAAGATAATAAGCTAGTTATTGTCCATATGTTTATAGCTAGTTAAATTGTTAGCTACCAGATAATAACTATGGCTGCCATGAAAATTGCAATACAGCGTCAATCAACATTGTGTGCTTTCAGTGGGATTGGTAAGACTTGTTAAGATTAAGAAATGTGCCTCTATCAACATGTTTGCAAAGATCCAAACATGTATAACATGCCTGCATACATTCCATTGCAGTTTCCAGTTGATGAACACTAGTGGCAGTAAAACACAGACAACGTGTTCTTTTTTATGCAAATTACGATTACATCGGCAGATTGTCAATTAGCGATGACTTCATTTCATGCAGTTCTTGAACAATTTAAAGTTATGACTTCCATTATTTTTACTATTGCACGTGATTTGTAAATGTTTGAATTGCATAACAAGTTCCAAATAAATGGCTTTTCTAATTTAGTAAGCTTACTCTGTAGCGCACCCGGTATAGCATTGAACTTTTTTTTTCTCAGAGAAGTCTCCAAAAGGACTGGGTTGGTCTATGTCTTTTTCAGCCATTTGCAGTGTTAAGGAATGTGCCATTTCTCTTAAAAAAGGACACAAAATAGCACAGTTAAAGTACACATCCAAATCTATCGAAGAGTCCAGCATGTTTTGTCGTGCGCCATCTTCTTAGAGGCTTGAAAAACACCTCCCCGGAAGCAAGTTCAAATGCAGGCTGATTGATTTTGGACTTATTTAAGCTTGGGGTGATTGAGAGTGGGTGAAGATGAGCTTTGACTTGCTTTCTCTGGCTCCGGCAAGATTTGATTAAAGACACCATCATGAAGACACACAGTTTCACCGAGTCTCCCGCTCCACCTCGTTTCTCATCAACTCCCCCTTAAAATTTGGAGTTTAAGACATCAGAACGACAGGGGTGGGAAGAGAGAGAGCGAGGGAAGAGATAAACTGTTGGACGCTTCATTACTCTTATTGTCACATTAACATTCAGGGGGCTTTTCAGCGCACCCCATTCAGTCTTTAAAGGATCTCAATAATCCATACAAGTATGTTCATAAAAATCAGATTACAAACGCATTGCTCTACTGCTGACAGTTATTGCAAATAAAGTGGAGCGAGAGAGGACAGCGAGGGTTATTGATGCTATTTTGTAGGTCTGCGTGAAGGAGAGAGAGCGTGGTGGTTTAATATGATGCTATGGGAACGTAGTCATGTGAGCCAATCACAGTGCCAGCCTATTAACGCATCATCAGGGAAGTTCTAAATCAAAAGACTGAGTGACACACTCTGCCGCAGTGACAGGTTACAGTCTAATAAATCAACACAGCCAAGCACTTAGTCTACGCTTTATGATATTCGAATACACGACGCAATTAACGTCAAATTATTATAATGACATCAAGAGAGAATGTAACAGAACAGAGGCCTTTTTATGAAACGGGGCATAAGAACCAGTCATGCTAACCGCTAACGTGCTGAGGGATCATATTTATTTATTTATTTTCATTTATCGGCACGCATAAGATTAGCCTCCGAGGCGTTGAGGGAATTGCAGACATTTTACGGGCCGCGACGCCAGATGCGGGCTGGCAGAGGCAGTGACTTATTGATAGGGGCGTCAGCTTTAACCTTTGCTCACAGCCGAAGCCTGGTCCTGAGGGAGCCGCAGAAAAATGAGCTTTGATGCCCCCGGCCGGCCCTCGCCCTTTAGAGAAAAAGAGAAAGAGAAGCGAGAGAAGAAGGCCGCACCACGGGCATGTTCAGTGAACTCCAAAGAGACTGTTGAGCCAGGATCGATGAAGCTCTGTCCTTGGAGTGTGGCTGAGGGGCGGTGTTAGTTGAGTGCAATTATAGGTCATGTGGCACTCAAAGTGCTCTGTGTCACGGTCAGTGTCAGATACTCACGAGATTACTGATCTTTAAACAACTGAGTTGTTGCTTGGTTTGCTGCTCCTGACAGGTAGATTGTCAGTCTTAGTGAAGTCCTTGCTTTACAGACTACAACTCTTCCTTTGCCACCTAATGCTAGTGTGATGTACCTTGACCGCTACCAAGTTTTCATCCCTGTTAAAAAAAAAACTGGTTAGGTTAGCTATTTTTTTCCAGATGCATCCTTGCCAGGGTTTCTGTATTGCTTTGTACCTCGGGAGCATTTTGAAAACATAAGAAACCGATGTCATAGACCGATCGGTCTGCACGCAAACAAAAGCAAAACTTACGGTCAAAGAAAGCAAAAACAAAAACATTTTATTACGCCTGAATGTGGGTACGTTTCATTAATAAAAAAAACTGAGAAATACAATTTTCAGCACACAGCTGAAAAAAAACTAGAATTAGATTCAGAATGAATGAATAAAATGTAGATGGAGTGGATTAATACCCCAAAGCTTGACAATCATTCATTATTCAACAGACTTTAGTCAGACTTTACACAGTTTTGATGCTGTTTTATGTCTGATGATTGTGTTCGATTTCATGAGGAAGCATCAGTCATTTAGTTTCTTCTTCAGTTGTTTTTCTTGGGAACTTTTGCACAGATGATGTGCAGTAGCGCCCCTGCATTATAACAATGAAAACACAGTTTCTAGCACGAGTATAGCTCAAATATACTTGGACTTTGTCTAAGTATAAGTCAAGTATATTTAAATGTCATTTTTAAGACACTCATAAAAATATACTTTCCTATTTTTAGTTTAAAAGTATACTAATAGTGCAATCGATAGGAATAAGCTTCTTTTTGTGTAAGGGTGTGCTGGTACTAAGCTGCTGTTTTTGTTTTTTTTCAGTTGATGATGCCACTGTGGTCATTTTGATAAATTACTGAAAGTATTTTTCAGGCCCCAACTAAGCCAGCCAAAAGGCGGCAGTGGCAAGGAATCCAATCTCCATCAGGTGACAGAAATGGAGTGGGAAAAAAAAACCTTAGGAGAAGCCAGGTTCAGATTGGAGACCAGTCCTCTTTCCTCTGGCATTCACTTAGGCCAAAGGAAAACTGATCACCCATCTGAGCCTGGTCTCTTCCATTTCTGTTTCAGAACCTTGGCAAATCTAACACGTTCTCACTCCTATCTCATCACATGCGGCTGCTTGGTCAGGACATGGTCTGATTTTCATCTGATGTTTAACATGTATTGTAATTTTAGTTGCATAACTTAACATTACACCAATCGCAGCAGTATGTTTAGACTGAGCACCTAAACCAATTGTTTCCTGAAATTACAACGATCACGGTCCCCAGTCTTAATGTTCAAATCACAAACACATCAGAAACGGTCAGCTAAAGTAGCGTTACGTGAAATTACACAATCTTAAACGTGTTTTGTGTCCGACTGCATAATGTTGATGTTAAGATTTATCTTTTTAATGAGATACGACTTTATTAATGTTAACATTTTTAGTGTTTGGAAACCTTAGGTTGACTCTGTTCCTCACATTAAGATGCTCTGTGACTTCACAAGACTTGAAAGATGAGTTGATTATTTTAGGTCAGTTTTGCAATACATCTGTAATTTTTTATGCCTTTTTATGCATTTTATGCTGTGGAGAAATTGAGGTTACGGTTAGGTTACGGTTATACAAATGCATGCAAAGAATAAAGTGTGTTTGCGTCTGATGCACAAAGCAAACATCTGGGGTAATGGAGTATCCTGCACATCAGAAAAAAAATTGGTTTAAAGGGCACCCGGTGCGTTAAAGTGACGCCAAGGGATCCTGAGCATCAATATGTGACAAGCTGGTAGTGAGAACATGTTGGCAAATCTATCAACAAGTTGTTCTTTGGAAGTGGGCCACCGAAGAAGTCTGCAAACTTGTAAAATAGGGCTTTGTTCAATGCAATCCTGTATACACAGATGCTCAGGATTTGTGTAAAACTAATCAGATCGGATTTCGCAAGAGCTTCATTATGTGTGCCGCATGCATACAATTGGTCTCGAGCAGTCTGCCGCCGCTCTACGGCAGTGATGTCTGAGACTATGGAGCACCTTGCCATCTTAACATTTGCATCAGGTTTGTTTATTTCGGAAATTGGAAGAGAGCCTTGTATATAAACCACTCATTTGTGCTTCAGAACTGAAAAAAAGGGATGTCAGAGGAGCGTCGGTTAGTCGGTGCGGGTGAAGGAACAGGAGAAATGATGAAAGTGGGAGGATCTGGGAGGAGAGCGAGGGAGCGCGACTCAGCGGGAGACGGATAGGCCAGAAGATGGAGAGAGAGGGAAAGAATGAGAGATGTGATAGGCATCTCAGGGAGCCATCAAAAACTCCACTGAGGAGAAAAGACAGGAAAAAAGAGAACTGACAACAGCGGCGAGGGAGCAAACGTGTTTTGACAGACATCCTGCACTTGATGAAATCTTACCTTGCCACTTCGGTGAGACACACACTCACGAACACACTCCGAGGCTTGACAAACACCCTGCTGCTGAATTATTCATGTCAGAAAACGCAATTATCCGGCACACTAATGTGGCCAGCGGCGGCGTGAGAGCATTAGAACAAAACACACACACACACAAGCAATTCCATCGTGTAAACAAAAAGCCCACTGTGCTCTTCTGCCGGCTGTCTGCTCTGCACTGGCCGCAATTTATCGTTCGTTTTGATCTCCCAGTGGGCACTGCTGAGAACGCTCAGAAGTTAGCTGTGTTTGTGACCGCTGCTAAGCCAGAGCGCGATAGGCAGAGATTGAATATTACCTCCTGCCCTCCCCAGTATAAATAACCATTGTGAAATCTTCAGCTACACCAGGTAGAAGGAAACAAAGGAACGAGAGTAAATAGGATATTCCTTCAGTTAAAGATAAAGGTGTGTTGACTAACATTAGCATGTTGAGTCAAGTAACTGGTAGCAGGGATGGACACACAGGGATGCCTTACTTGGATTTACTTTTCTTTTGCTTTGCTTTGGTTTTCTGTGTTTTGTTTCCTTTGATTTGTTTGTTTTTCTTTGTTTTGTTTGCTTTCCCTTGTTTTGATTTCGTTTTGTTTTGCTTTCCCTTTTGTTTTTACATTGCTTTAATTTTATTTCGCTTTGCTTTTGTTTAATGTTGCTTTGCTTCTGTTTTGTTTTTAGCGCTTGCTTGCTTTAGTTATTTACCTACTTACTATTTAAACGCAGCTAGATTGTGGGGATGCGCCACGGTTAACTGCTAGACTAGACATTCAACACTCAACTATTTTACTAGTGAGGCAAACATCCAACTAGTCAATGTTAAAAATATGTAGTTATGCGCATCCCTGCTAGATAGAACGCGACTAATTGCAAGGAATGGAACAGAAAACATGGTCCTTGATGAATTTTCACAGCTGAACTTTTTTGTGACATGTCTAAATTCTGTCTGATGCTGTTGTAGACAGATTGGTGATATATAAAATGGTCCGTTCTTGGCTCACCCCAAATGCATGTGGCTTTTTATATCCGCATAGCACTTGAGTAACCTAAATAACCAAAATGCACAGAACTATTCTTGACTGCAGGAAGTCTCCAATGAGCTTGTTGAATTCTTTCATGGAAAACCTGACAGATCGGAATGAGATCTCTTGCAGTTTCGAGTTGGTTTGTTTGGAAAAACTTGATCTCAAAGAGTTTTGTACTGCTAAAACTATTTCATATGCATAATTTTCTGGCTCAGATTTTTAAAATAACCCTATGAATGATGATGTGCTTTTTGTATTCACGTTCAAATAATACACCCATCTGTAGTCAATTGGAGCTCTCTCCAAGCTGGAGTCGATGCTCACGACTGTTGCCTTGTTCAAACATACAATAACTGCAACTCGTCAATGCTCTTGGCTGCACCAGTCCAATCCAAAATCTCCCAGAACGGTCCAGATGACAGCGTGTATGGGAAACTCGTTTCAGCTCGGCACAGAACAGTAATTAAACACTACATTAAATTCCTCTTCATGACCAGTTCAGACTTCTCACTGATCCATTAGAGGCTGGATCTGCCAAGCTAAGAGAATCTTAATTGCGCAATTAATTTGAACGCTGATGTCTACTGACAGTTGGATTTATGGTGTCTATTGAGGCCAGATCCAGACAAATGTGTGACAGGTTCTATTTTAATACGGCTGATGAGTTGGCTTGATATCCCGCTAGTGACGCCCGTTTTGCCAGTCATCTGAAAATCAGTTTTTTTTCTTCTTCTGAACTTCAGAACTATGCAAGTTATTGTTATTGAGTTATTGTTGCGCATTTCCTGTTTTGTTCCAGTTTCTCTCACTGAAGAATGTTTCTATTTTGGCTTGGAAGGATTATGTGAATGTTAAATTGTTAGGAAACGACAACAACAATCCAACTTTTGTTTCTTCTCAAATGGTCGCAATTATTCACAGCAGATAATATCTTTGTGCACTCACACTTGCACGTCGCCTTTTCTAGTGCCAGCAGAAAGGTCAGATTTCGACATTTATTTCCCCATGTATCCATATTTGCTTTTGATCTGTTCACTGGATGTGGGAAAGTTTAGTAACTCAGACGGGGAAGAAATCAAATCAGCATGTTACCTGAACACTAGAGACTAGACTAGAGTTGTTAAATTAGAGATTGCTGGATATTTTGATGGGAATGGTTGAAAGAGCTCTTTTGTACACTCTGGGAGAAAGGAAGTATGTTTCTTCGTGTTCAACAAGTGCCTCTGATTGCCTGAGAGCTGTGGCAATCATTCACAGGTAGACTTAAAACAGTGTTCACAATGGCATACTGCCGACTGGTTTTGAGAACTAAGGGACTAGTATGTTGTTTACATACCCTGCACATCTTCAGTATACGATAAAAATCAGAAGCTTAACTTTAAAATTGCAATTATAAAGCTAAAAATAAAAGGAAGACAAAAATAACCATCGAGTATGCAGCTTAACTGATATACAGTCTACAGTTAGAGTCCAAACAGCTGATAATAACATTACAATAATCAACAAGTAGTATTTCAGATCACTCCAGTCCATCAGTTGACATCTGGAGAAGACTAAAGCTGCATGTTTGTAACAAAGAAATAAAGGCAATGTTTTTATCAGACTCTCATTCTGACGGCACCCATTCACTGCGGAGCGTCCGTTGGGAAGTTTCTTTAAGTACAAGTTTTTGAAGTGTATGTTGTATCCCCAGCTCTTCCCAGGTTCATAATAATTGCCAGTGCTGTGATTTTAAACCTGGTGGACTGTTTCGTAGATGGATGTGTTGATTGCAGACAGGTGTTGTTCTGCGCTGATTGCTGATGAGCCACCCCTGAAGCACAAATGACGCTCTTATGTGAGTTCGGCGTGTCACATGATGTCCAGATCTGTTGTGTTACCAACCCATTGAACTGTTTCCATAGCAACGGCCAGTGGAGGAAGTGAGCTTGGGCAGGAGGGCATCCCGCTTGATTAAGATAATTAGCCCCTTTCTTATTTAATGGGTGTGTCTCCGCGGTTTTGTCCCAAATTACAGCTCGTTGGTTTCATCTGTCATAACCCCGACCGCATCCCATCCATCTCCACACCACAGTCAGATCCTTTGGGAATTATTAAGAAGACGACCAAAGTTTCCTCTTTATTCGGAACCTCGCATTCGGTCTCTGATATAATTAGCTTTCTTTCAAAGTTCTGCTATGCCTTTAAGCTTTGTCACAGTGGAGTGAGGTAATTCTCCACAGCTCCCGTCGCTGTCCTTGCTGCCAGCTGTTGGCCGGAGCGTTTCATCGGAGATGTCGTGACGGCAAAATGGGCTCAGTACCATGGGAACGAGCCGATCCTGAGCCAAGATAGCTATCAGGATCTATTTGTAACTTGGCAGTCTTTCTGGGTTTTTTAACGGTGAATGAATTATCACATTCACTAGGACCTTGGCTCTCTCACACCTGCCGAGAAAATGTAGTACTGTAAGACCCTTAAAGCAGACGCTGTTATTATTCACTGAGAAAAGAACGGAGACAGGGAGGGGGGAACTTTTGAAGTCTTTGAAAGTTCGAATAAGATTTGTACAATGTATGAACTTATTCAGAATGATATGAAGAATTTGTACTGTTCTGTTTGTTTGTTCTCCACATCAAATAATAATCAAAATTATTTCAAATATTTATTAAGTATACTAAATAATATGATATGAAATATGATTTTATACTTTTATATGACTTAACATTGCATTACTTTTTTGCATAGGTACAAATAAAAAGCTAACTACAACTCTGTAGTAAATAAACAGAAAATCAGGTATGATTAAAAGGTCTGAAACTACAATCAGAATTGAAAACAGATGCGTCTTGAAGGTATCCCAGTTTTTGACACAGCGGGTCAGAAAACCTCCCAAGCTGCAAATGCGACATCCATTAAGCGCTCATCCCGATCTCCTCTTCATCCCGAGCCCGTGTTTTTTTAGGATAGTCGAGCATGGCGAGTCACTCTCTTTTTTAAGCACTATGCCTGGCATCCCTACTGTGAAAATTACCTCACCCGTCTCCATTAGCCAGACTGGCACGCTTAAGTTCAATTGCTTGTTCGAACCCTTTACTCCCCTGAAATCGTTCCCTTGTTTCCCTCTTTCTCTCTCCTCTCTTCTCCCCACAGTTTGCAGATGAGCATCCGTTCCCTTCACGAGCGCTTTTATGGGCCGCGTTTAAAACGTGCCAGTTTGCACGGCTGCAGATTGGGAAAGCCAGGCACTTCCATAATTAAGCCTAATGTCGCAAAGTGCATTGGAAGACAATAGCGTTGTGCTAGCGTTTTTTTTTTCATTTTTTCGTTTCACAAAACTGTTTTGAGCTGCCACCTGTTTTTGTTTAGCACTTTTTCTCTCAGCTGTGACAGCAATTAGCCTAGCTGTTCATACGGAGCTGCTGCTGTACAGCACTGATAAACAAGCTAGTTTAGAGCAGTTTTGGGACAGACAGAGCTTTCGCTGAGAGCATGTGGTGTAGTCAAGCACAGTTAGGTCTCCACCGCGATGTCGTCCTTGTAGCACATACTCGTTTATATGTACAACATAATGCTGGTAATGATCAAATATTGGCTCGTTATAAAACATAACACCCTCTGTAGGCATACTGTCAGCTTATTAAACATGATCACAATAAGATCAGCGCACCGAAGGCAGGAGGGAGTGGTATGCCTCATATTTTAATCATTGTCTTAATTTCTGCGGATCTTGATTTATTTAGCATAATTGTGGTTGCCAGATTTAAGAGTTTAAAATCCTCCGATCAGGTCATTTTTCCATAAATCGATGCGGTTTTGGATCAGTGGTTTAATCTTCCCAACTTGGCGACCATGCAGAGGCGCAGTCTCCACAGTGTGCAGGGTTGCCAGCTCCTAGAAAAATGTCTAGTCCAAAGCCTTAAAAAAAAAGTACTTTTAAATACTTTTAAGTACTTTTATTTTTTCTTTTACTGGTTTTCCAACTCCAAGCACTTGGTAGAATGCACAAACTTGATGAATTGCACTGTATGAAAATTTGTGTAAAATTAGCGCTGTTAAATTAATAATCATGATTAACTGCATCCAAAATAATAGTATGTAAATATTGTCAAAAAAAAAAAAAAAAAAAAAAAAATATATATATATATATATATATATACACACACACACACACACACACACACACACACACACACACACACACACACACACAAGTATGTATTTTGACAACATTTATATTAATATTTATATATTTTTTTGTAAATTATTCATGAGTGTATTAGTATTTATACGTATATAATAAATGTGTACAGTGCACACTCACATTTTATGAAAATATCAACTTTTATTGTGATTAATCTCACTGAAATATATCCTGTTAAGCTGATATATCAAGTCGAGTTTTTTACAACACACATCAAATCAGCTTCACAGAAAATCCTAATACTAAAGTTAATGCAGTAGTTTTCGCACTGTTTCTAAAGTGCAAAAATTCTGATCGAATGTAAAAATTGAAATGAACAGGATGGTATTTTTTATCAGAATAACCGTGATGGACTCGAACCATTATCATGCAGCTCTGCAACTTCTTTTGACTTGCGTTGGGAATGGGGTTCGTGTAAAACGATGTATAAGTGAGGTGTTTGACTCTGGGTGTCACCTTGGCTTTAGGTGCTGAGCTGTGACAGTTCTTTTGCTCCTCGCTTCCTTTCGAAGCTTTGACTGTCTCATCTAATCTCCTCTCTCTCTCTTTCTCGGGTCTTCGGGTCTAATTGTACCTGAAAGTCTTGAATGTGCATTAGTCGGAGGTGTTTAATATGCAGTCTTTATCAGAAAGTGGCGGGCCAAAGAAACAGTGGTGAGAAATTTCATGTTTCTATACTTATCATGCACAGGCCTTCTTTGCAATTACATACTTGACTGATTTCTTTTAGCCTCTTAAATTCATTTCCAGTGACCTTTATGTCGTTGCCCCGTTCGGGTGAGAAAGTTTCAGGGATGCTAATTGTTTCAAACCTCGGCAGCAGTTTGAAGATCGAGAGCAATATTTATATTTTTCGTTTCTCTATTTTACTTTCTTCATCCCCACGCTTATGCTTTTTTTTCCCGCCTTCACTGCTTTGTTTCTTTGGGTTTGCTTGCTTTTAACTTTTCTTTATTTCTTTCTTTCTAGAGAGAAAAAAAATCATATTTTCAGTTCTTTATTTGACCTAATTTCTTCCTTCTCTCCGATGTGTTGTTCATTCTTTCTTTTGTTTGTTTGCTAAATTGTTTATTCTTTTTATTTTAGTTTTTTTATGCATAGTCTTTAGTTTGTCTTTCATCTTGTTTGTTTTATCTTTACTGTTTGTTTTTGTTATTTGTTTGTTTTGAAGTTTGTTTATTATTCTTTTTCCTTTCATTTCATAAATGTATGATTTTTTTCCATTTTTACTTTTGTTATGTTTCCTATGAAAGCCAGTTTCCTCTGCTGAACAAAAAAAAATAAGTGTAACTTTTGTTTTACAACAATTCCTTTTTTTAATTTTGACATATAAACAATTCTGAGTTTTTTTCTAGCAATTATGATTTTATATTGCACATTTCTGACTTAATTTCTCATAATTGGGACTTTATACGTGTCTTGCAATTCTGACTATATTACTTAAAATTGTAATTTTGCATCTCATAATTCTGAGAAAAAAAAAAAAAACATAATTGTGATTTTGTGATCTTTCTTTTTGTATACTGACATGTTTTCCCTCTGTTGTTATTTTTTAAGGCGAGACACTGCAGGTGAATAGGATAAAACAATTAATTACCTAGTTGATTTTAAATATGCAAATGAGCCATTATTTAATTAAATATGTGCTAATTTGCATACATTAAAACATACATTACAGAACAAAAATCTAAACGCTGGATGAAGCCAGTTAGAAAATGTATGTTAATGTATTTTGACACATCAGAGTCAAAAGCTACATTTTGTTACATCAAAAATACATAAAAATACAGTTTGCATCAAAATACATTTTGACAGTTTTTTGGGGGCAGTAAAATATTATCAAGAACATTATATTTGAACAAATCCTCTCTAAAAAAAAAAAAAAAAAAAAAAAAGGAAATAGACAAGAATAAAAATGTAAAGTTTGGTGTGCATGGCTCATGTTGAGAAATGACCTTTAATAATATATATTGTAATTGAAATATATTAATACAAGTCAAACAAACACTTAACAGTGTCTTATGGAGGTTTACTTTGGCAGGTGCATGAAGAATGTTTGTTTGTTTTGGTTACTTTTGTTTGTTTTAGGTTTTTTTTTCTGCGACCGTTTTGTTCGTTTGTTAATTGTTTATTTCGAGGGTGTTTCTGGTTTGTTTGTTCATCGATACGTTCTCTCTCAGTTCTTCTGAAAGTGTGTTTGTTTCACAAGTTAGGCTATTTTTTGAACTTTTGTCTGTTCTTTATTTCTTCCGTTCACTCACTTTCTGTAGAATCCGTCTGTACGTCCCAGAGGAGAATGTCTCTCGGTGTCTTATCTCCTCTTCATTGTCTGCGCGCTGACAGTATAATTCAAGCTCACTCTGGAAACAAAAGCATGTAATGAATGCACACCATCCAGTCAGCTCGTGAATGAATGAATTAGTCCCGGGCACAATGGGCCAGGTTGAGCGGGGTGCGCCTTTTATGAAGCAATGCGCTTCTTCTCTGTCGCCGCGTGAAAGACATGTACAGTGTCGTGAAGGCTTGTGAAAACGAGACAGCTGTTTGTGACGCAATTTCAGACCTTCGAACTGCTGCGTGCTGTAAAACTTCGCCGTGACTCTCGGCGTCCGAGAAACCCGTAGCTCAGATACAGTACGTCTTGTAAAAGTCTTCTGTGGGCGGGTTTTGCGGTGGGTTTAAGTTAATAACTCAAATCGATCTCGTGTGAACACAGATGCCAAAGATGCATAACTATTACCAAAGAACAATCACAATTTTATAATTTCGCCACATGTTCACCCATTTGATCTCACTTTTAAAGGTGTATTTCTGACATCTAGATCATAAAAAAAAAATTATCAAAACATACATAAATAATGTTCTGCTTACTTGGTTGATTTCACGTTCACAAGAAAGCAGCGTGAAGTGTTTTCAGTCAGTTTCAGTTATTTAGTTATCTAGTTAACTAAAGCTCCCCACATTTATACTACTGACAAGAATAATACTTACATTCATCCAAACTCAATAAATAAACTCAACTGTTCATTTTCTATAGATTTGTTTGTTTATTCATTGAGATATTGCCTTTTTTCTTTATTTTTGTTTTTATTGTTTATTGTCTTTTGCTCAGTCTTGTTTGTTCGTTTACTTTTCATATGTTTTTATTTGCTTTTCTTCATCTTGCTTTATTTTGCTTTTTTTTTTTGCATCGTTTGTTTTGTTTCGCTGTACTTTTCTTTATTCTTTGCTTAGTATTGTTATTTCTCGCTTTGTTGTTGTTGTTTTATTTTGTTTGATTTCTTCTCCTTGCTTCATTTACGGCATTAAACTAGCACTCTTGCTTTGCCGTGGTGTTTTTTGGACAGACAAGCAACACACGTTTCTTAAGAAATTGTTAGTGAGGTTATTAGTTTGGTTGTGTTTGATGTTTAATTATACAAAGGCTGATAGAAAACATTTAGTTTTGGATTTAATCTGAATCTTTTTGACTTATCACTGCCGACGGATTCTTATAGAAGTTCCCAAACATTAGCGCGGTCTCTGATTATTATATATGTGAGCTCCTCTAAATAAGTCGAGGCTGTAATCGATGAGGCTCAGTGTCTTTACAGACGGCTCTGGAAACTCCTTCAAGTGCTCGCCGTGTTATTTCTCGACTGTCACGGAACAACCGGCAAAACTGTGTTATCTGTCAAAGGCGAGAATTGGAGTAAAACTCAGAGAGATGTCTTTTCCGTGTTTCTATCCATAATGCATATCAGCCGGGGCCGCCGGGCCTCTCCGGGGGAACGAGAGCGAGCCGATGAGAGGCTCTTCATTGTGTCAGTCTGAAGGGCCGCGGTCCTTTCTGCGTACTTGTTGACGGCGTGACAGGAAGTAAATGACTGGGTGAAAATCACACGCGTGAACGCCGCGTTAGCGCCCGCCGCGCGTCTCCTTCCCACCGCTTTCACCTGGATGCTGCTTCACGACCGAGAGCCGCTATTGTCTGCTGAGAGACACCTGTGTTGCCATGGCAACCGCCGCGATGGTGTGTGCGCGCGGGGTGCATTATGAAAGGAAGGAGAGATAGGGGCCTCACCTGAATGCTTGGCTGAATCTCTATAACTCGTCTCCAGCCTCTTTGCTCTCGGCTGCTGGACTAAAGCCAAGCACCTGGCATTCTTCAGCTCTGTGTGTGTGTGTGTGTGTGTGTGTGTTCTTAAAACACTTTACCTTTCCTTTGTATAAAGTGTTATACAGAGTGGGTTTTTCCCAGTGAGTCACCTTTTAATGACTTCCCTGCTGAAAAAAAACGCAGGAACTGCAGGAGCTGGATTTTTGCTGGTCAGCCGTGACCGAGATGATCTAGTAGGTTGAAACTAGGTCTGCTCTGGTCAGAGGAGAACTAAACAGTGCTTCGACGCAATCTGTATTATTGATTGATTGATTGATCTAGAAATGACGACAGTGTCCAAATATGATATCTGATGATATGGAAACGTATTTCTGGATCTTTCTCCATAAAGGTGCTATATATGATGGGCTCAGGTGTCTCTGTGTATAACAGGACAGCATCCACTCAACAGGGGGCTGACAGATCTCCATGGTAACCGTAGTAAACATCCTGTTTAATGAGTCATGTGATCCCGCTGTGCTAATCTCTCCCTACTTCTCAAAGCGCTCAGCTGTGTTTATTGTGTTCATATTCTTATTTTCATTTTGTTAATCCTGAACGGCATTTTATTAATGCATCAGCTTTGAGTTAATGATGTTTTTGATGAATATTTGTAGTTTAAAATTACTATTGCTTCCCGTGGCAGTGAATATTCTGAAATGATGGTTTAAAACATATTATATTCGACTATTATGAGCATTTTTCTTTTACATGACTGTCTTTTTTTTTAAAGAATTTAGTTTTTATTTAATGTTACATATATATTATATCTTTATGTACTGTTTTTTTTGTTAAAGCTGAGGTATATCAGCTTATATCACAGAACGGATCTGCAAAATGATCTTTTTAAACAGGTGTCCTCCAAACACTTTAAACCGATGCTTGTTTCCACCGCAGGGATGAACGAATGAACCAGTTCTGAATCAATTCATCTATTCTGGTCTTTTTCTTGCAATACTAATTTTGCATCTCATGAATTCTGCCAATTTTAAAGAACACAACTGTACTAATAAAAAAAGTCTATATATCTTTGTAACTGTGAGCTATAAAGTCACAATTAAACAGATTTTTTAAAGTCAGAAGTAAAATTAAATTAAGCAAAAAAGAGACTCAGAACTCTGAAAAGAAAAGTAGGGAATGCGAGCTACAAACTTGAAATTTAATTTTGTGGGAAACAAATGTTTTATGATGGAAACCACAATTTGTAGGAATAGCCAAAAATACACCGCATGGGTCAAAATCACAGATTTTTCAAAATCATTAGCATATTAAGTAAACTGTGTTATTTTGTAAATGTCCTACTGTAAATATATACAAATTAATTAATATGCATGGCTAAGAACTTATTTTAAAGCTTATAGGAGATTTTCTCAGCATTTAGATTTTGTTGCACCCTCACATTGTAGATTTTCAAATATCGTCCTGTCCTAACAAACCATACATCCATAGAAAGCTTATTCATTCAAATTTCAAATTTAAATCTCAATTTCAAAAAAATGACCTTTATGATTGGTTTGGTTGTCACCTATTTGAATATTAAAAAAAAAAAAAAAAAAAAAAAAAAAAGAAACAGACTTTCCATGTATAACTCATCAATATCATTTGACCTATTCTTGGCTTCTTTAGAAAGACGAACACGACTTAATTTTGACCCCTGACGGAACGCGGGAGTTTATGACGTTTGAAATCCCTCTCAATGACTCGGGATCGGCCGGCTTAGGGGTCAGCGTCAAGGGCAATAGATCTAAAGAGAGCCACGCTGACCTGGGCATCTTCGTCAAGTCTATAATCACTGGAGGAGCCGCCTGCAAGGTCAGGAGCTGCTCTCCAATGGGCCGCGAGACTCATCTCTCATACTCTGTGTTCATGTGCTCCAAATAAACTGTTAACGTGTTCTCGTGTGTGGCGTCACAGGATGGGCGTCTGAGGATAAACGACCAGCTGATAGCAGTTAATGGAGAGTCTCTGCTGGAGAAAACCAATCAGGAAGCGATGGAGGCCCTCCGTAAGTCCATGTCCATCGAGGGCAACAAGAGAGGCATGATTCAGCTGATCGTGGCCCGGCGGGTCGCAGGGAGGTCAGAGGTCAGTCATCCACTGTCTGTAGCCACAGATCTGTGTTTACATTGCATCATTTGGCTTTAAACCGTGGTTCGAATTCCCAAGACGTACACTTACTGTGTTTTGACGCGTTGACTAATATAGCGAAGCGCATGTAGTGAAGTCTCTGATTAATGTAAATGTACTTGTTTAATTGTAATTGTAATGCTAATGTATTTTAAATCATTGCACATGTGTAATTGCAAATATATTTAGGTTTCAACAGAAGTGACATGAAATACAGCTTATTTTAGATTACGCTTGACAAGACGCTTGAACCGTATTTAAAAGGCGATATAAACGATTATGAAATGAAACATTAAAATGTGCTTAAATCCTATTTAAGTGGGATACAAAACCAATGTAAAGTTCAGATAATTGCATTTATCATTGCAGTTAATTGCAATTAATTAACATTAACAAACTTGCGTCTGTCTGCTGGAGGAAAAAAAAAAACATGCCACCATGAGAAATTATTCTTTCTATAATTTTTTTAGAATAATTTCCTCAAATTAGTCCAAATGAAGCGGTAACCTCAGTGAATGTTATCAGGCTTAATCAGAATGACGAATCACGAAACGCTTAATCATAGCTTTTCTACAATCATTCGGACATCAGGAAAGTAGTACGACAAGTTGAGGCCCAATGAAATTTAGTCTCCAAACTGCTTGTGTTTTAAGGGTATTGTAGCAATAATATCATGAAATGACCACCAACTTTATCTGCCATAGACTTTACTGCAATAAACAATGGCCTCCATTCATCTTCGTAAGCCAGGGAAGAAGAATGCTTGAGTAAACAACGTTATTTTTGTTTTATTCGCGCAACAAAAGTGATCTCCTAGCATCTCAAAACTGAAGTTGAGACACTGATGTCACGTGGACTGTTTGGTATTCGCTGTGTTTCTAGCTCTGGCTTCATTTCAGTTGTATTGATGTATATGTAGGGTCTGACAGCTCTTTGATTTCATCAATAATATCTTAATTTGTGTTCCCGAGATGGTCTTGCGTGGTTGGAACGACACGCGGGCGAGTAAATAAAGTCATAATTTTTGTCTTTGGGTGAACTAACCCTTTAAAATCTGATGAAATATGAGCGGAGCGGCCTTCTGAGTGACTGACAGAGCGGCCGAGTTGAGTAGTGTCTGCAGACGGGGAAGTTTGACTGCAGAAAAAGTGAATTAAAGTGAGTAGTTCTTATCAGACAGACACAGGAGACGGGGAGAGAGAGAGAAAGTGACACGGGGGGGTGTGAGCGGCGGATTGCGATCGAAAGCAATTTGACCGCTGAAATGCTCATGCTGATTTATACTGATAACAGATGGCAGTATGAAATATCAAATATCAACTTCAAATGCCGCCTTTTGCATCCCCCCTCTTTCCCCGATGCAGTCCTTCGGACGCGTGTTTGTGTTTCGCTCTTTTTCCCCCCAGCACAGAGTCATAACATCTGAAAGTGTAATCTAACACTTATCTTTCTAAAGAATATACGACAGGCACTTTGAAGGCGCTGCTTTAAGAGAAGATGAAATTCAGAACGATGACTGCTTATGGAAATGAGAGGACCGCGCTCTCTCGCTTCGAGTCGAGGAGATGTTTCCCAGAGGAGCTTGCGCTTTCTGAGCTCAAGGGACTTAATAGAGTCTCCTTTATGGTTCAGCTTTGTCTCAGATCATTTTCTGAAAATTTATTGGGAGAAATAAAAATAGACAGTAACAAGTCAATGGCTTTCGGTAAGAGCGCAGTGCTCTAAAGCGGAAGTGGATGTTATAGCTCTGGCCTGCGTTTCAAATCGTCAAAAGCCGCCTTTCTACATAAATAATGCTACTAGTAATTGTAATCTAGGCCATGGCAGCAAGCAACTTTTTAGATCTAGTCGGTCAGCTGCTTGCACTCATTTCGAAATAAAGCATAATAGCCAGGGTTAGATTTAGTTTGCAATTTGGATTATTTTTATAAGATAAATCAAATTTAAACTATTTCTGAAGTGCTGATTTGTTGGGAAACACTCTCAAGAGGATGCTGTTTTCTTTTTTCTTTTGTTAAAAGCCATCGAATTATTAAGCAGCTGGGAGACTGAAAGCAGTCAGAGATAAAGCGTTAGGTAAAGTTTTAAACGTAATGTCCTTATTTCATCTGTAAGGTTTGGATGAATAAATGTCAGGCGGTCTGGATACGTGTCATTTGGTCAGGTCAATGCCTCAAAGATGATGCAAATAAAACTACTATTAAATGATTTTGAAATAATAGTGCTATTATTTTCAGCATACTGCTACCCACTTTTTTTAGTTTTTCAGAAGAAATGGCTGAATGCACGGTTAAATCTGACTAGTAATCGTGACTTCGGTGTGTCTTGAGTAAAAGCTTAATGCGATTTGAAGTATTTAGTTTTAATCACGTCCCATGCACTTGAAAAGTCCCATTGTCTCACAGCCCGTGTGTCGGTGAATCAGACAGCAATCAATCAAAACAACACTAGAGAGAAGAAATAGTCTCCTTAGTACCTTTTGCACCCGGTCTGGCTTTTCCTGTAAATTCCCAACCTGACTAAAACATAACATCTTTTGTAATCTTTCACGGATGTACACACAGAAACCCACGCTGTGCTCGGATCAGCCTTTATTAGAGGCTGTGTAGAGCTGATTGGACCTGTTTGAGAGCAGCGGACCTCATGCTGACTCCTGTCCCCTCACACACACACACACACACACACACACACACTCGTGTCCCATCTATTCTCTCTCGCTCGTCCCAACCAAGGTCACTCGTCGCCTTCAGGAGCGCCGGGCTCAAGGTCGCTCTTATCTGTCTGTCAAACGGGGATGAGGACGCTTGCTTTCATCCTTTTCATCCAACTTTGAAGAGCAGCCGGGCTCCCGCTGTGTACCAACACACACCATAAATTGCGCTTTGATATGGCGTTCAGAGCGAGGGAAAGCTGAAATAAGAAAAAAGAGAGACGGCAAGAGTAGTGAAAGTGGAAAGAAGAGGAGAATGATGGGTAGTGAGAGATTGCAGGGCCACTGAAGGAATCAGAGATTGTGCTGCTCTCTCTGACAGCCGGCGCTTTGCTTCTGTCATACAGCAAACGCTGGAAAACAGAGGCCAGCATTAAAATGAATAAGATCCATCACTGTCCTGTGTGTGTGTGTGTGTGTGTGTGTGTGCTCGATTATGTTTGGAAGAAGCCCAGTCCTGTCCTGAATGTGAATCGAAGTCCTGCACTGTCCATCAAAAGCTCTTTTTTTTAACGGGCTCATTAGTAATAGCAGGGATTCACGTGTAAAGTGTGGTTCTAGTGGAAATATATTTTTATAGGTTTGCATAGACACTAAAAATCTACAGCTGAAGTGTACAGAGATTGGGCATGAACATATTAGAAGTGTATATTTTACTAATCCCTTTATAGGGTTTTTTTTGTTACATTTAATAAGAAGTTAATGA
Organism: Puntigrus tetrazona; assembly: GCF_018831695.1. Lineage (NCBI taxonomy): Eukaryota > Metazoa > Chordata > Actinopteri > Cypriniformes > Cyprinidae > Puntigrus > Puntigrus tetrazona. The sequence goes on along the minus strand of NC_056722.1, from coordinate 7,558,282 downwards.
TTAAGTGCTCAGTGTCATCATATTTAACTTTTTTATTCTGTTCTATATACAAATTGTTCCTTTTAGAATTTTGTAATTGCTACACACTTTTAAACATTTTCCAGCAGCGCTTTTATTGTTAAACAAACTTGATGAAATAAGTGATAACAAACTGATAAAGTAGCTCAAATAATACATTTCAAAGCAAAAAAATAAATAAGAATAATATCAAGAATAAAAAATAAAATCGATTAAAATTACGGTAAAAATATTGTAATTTTATTAGCGAATATTATGTTAATATACTTGTACATTTTTAATGCGCTGATAACCTGGTGAATTTAAGTGGTGATGAGAAAGTCACATGATGAACCAAAGCCCATCAAAAACAGCTTTTAAATAGTAACGTGTATATATAGAAACACTGACACACATGAAACTGAAATTCATTAACATTAGATTACATTAACATACAAGCCTCATGTAAAAAACTAAAAATAAGATAAACCTCATAAAATATTTCAACCAAAAAAAACCCATCAAATTTTAAAATGTAACGTTAAATTCTGGGAATCTAAAGTTATTGACTGTAAATTATAAGTTTTGTTTATTTTTTATTTTTTTCTCTGCCAAAAACTGTAATGTCATATACAGTTTTGTCCATATATAATACGAGAATTTAACATATATAATACAAGAATTTTGCTGTACCGTAATGCAGTTTTACATATTTTTTTACCGATAAATTCACGGTATTTTTTTTACAGTGCAGGTGAATACTTTTAGACGTTATTTTCCGTCAGTATGTCAATATATGTGTTTTTAAAAGTTTTCGTGAATGTTAATGAGGTGAAGCTACCTAGGCAGCCGTCTTCGACGATGCATAAAAACATTTCAAGGTTTTGACATCTTAGAAGGGAGCATTATTTCTTCCAACCTTTTGGAGCAGTGTTTGTTTGTCGATCACCTGCGATGCTTTGAAAAGCTGTCTAGGAAGGCATTCGATGGTATTAAAGTCTCTGACTGAAGGCACTTTCTCTTTTTGCTCATAGACGGATCTGGAAAAAGGCCCGCCACGGAGAGAGTGACCTGATTTTGTCACAATTACAGTAGATTCAAAGGCTCAAACTGTAAATGAAGGGTTTAATAATCAGCCGCTGACTTGAGTGAAACGCTCTTGTCTGAAATGAGTTTCAAATTGAGAAGCGAAGCGGAGAATCTCGACTATCTCTCAGACTGCCTTTGGTAATTGAAGCAGCGATGTTCTTCGTAAGGGATTGTCGTGACCCAGATAATGATGTAATGTATTATTGGTCGCTATGCTTTCTTCTTCAGTTCAATAATTGAAGCCGAGCTTCAGAGAGGTGGCCATTCCAATCGATGGCTTTGGGTTTCTATTAATACAAGGTCATAAGTCACCAGGCAATTAAAAGCCTCGCAGTCATTTGAGTTCAATTCATTCCTTAAAACAGTTGAAAACGTATTCGTCGCTTCGACTTTCGAGTTCCGCCCCATCCTAGTACAATCAGGAGACGAAAACAATATTCGCTTTAGTTCACTTTAAGCAGAAATGGAGCTTTCGGTATTTAACACACTTAATATTCTTATTACTATTATTAATGTCTGGTATGAAGTTATCGAAGTTCACCAGAGTGTTCGAAGGCAGCCTCTGAGGATTGTGGGTAATTGGAAGCGTATGTTGCTCTTACGTAAAGGTCGTCGTCTGAGCCTATCAGTGCTGGATTATTGAAATGAGAAATTAATACATTTCCCCGGATTGAGTGTGTCCAATTAGTTTTCCACGCCTCTAGTGTGCTTCTGAACTGACTCGTGTTGATCTGTGACAGAGCCGTCATTACACTTCACTCAGATCCTATAGTGCGAAAATAGAATTATTTATTTGTCTTTTTTATTATTTTTGCTAGCTAGCAGAGTAGCAGAGATGTAGCTTGACGTAATGAAACATAATGAAAACACGATGAAATAAATAGTGTTTGTTTAAATTCTATGTTCGCAAATACTTTTATGATGTCACTCAATGGCAAACATCAAAGCATGAGCATATTTTATTTCGGGCAGCACTAAGTGTAATTAGCATATTTTCTTAGCATGGATGTTATATACACTAAGTGCAAATAGCAATGGATTCTATTTAAACTCATTGAAACTAGCAGCGTTATTTAAGTGCAGAGAGCATTTCCTGCCGTACTACTTACTGCAAGTGGCAATTATCTGCACCTCGGTATTGAAGTATATTAGAAAACAGAATGCAACTTATAAATGGTCATTTTGATTCGAATTATTAAATATACGTCATGGTTGACGCACTTACTGGGAGAATAAAGCCCTCCCAACACCTACCCTAAACCTACCCAGCGCTTTATTTTCAACTTTTTGCTTATTATTATTGAACATGAATGCTTTTATAATGTCATTTGAAAAGGGAGAAAAAATATTGGACCTATGTCATGCCATATCTTTTACCGTGTGCATCACTGAAACTGATATTAAGCAGTGGTGGGCGGAGCTAAACAGCCACATTTTATTTAAAGAAGTTATTTTCCTTTGTTAAAATAGAAAAAAATCTTTTGTGAATGAAAAAAAATAAAAATAGAAATGTCTGTGCATATAAAACATGTCTATACAGTCATAATATAGACATATAGTAATATTAATAATCAAAATATAGACAGAATGTAGACATGTATAGAAAAGTTCATTCAAGAAAAGCAAATTTCAAAAATTTTGTATTTTCATTATGCATTTTAATTAATCTCAAAGTGCAATACAGCTAACACAATAAAAATTATTGAGAGAGAAAAAATTCAATTATTGACAAGAAAAAAAAAAAAGTTACTTGAAAATGATCTGTTTTTGCAAATAAGCTCTTAGTTTTTTTCTATAAACAACACTGTGCATTTAAAAATGCAATACATTGTATTGAGAGCGGATTAGAATCTTCTGTGTAAGTGTGTTTTTTCCTGACTCTACGTGTGAATTTGCACATAACACACCCATCTTCATGCATATTCACGAGTTACGTCTGAAGAGCTGTGTCACGGTTGTGTGGTAAGCACGAGAGCACACAACGAGATTCAATGAAAATAAGGGGGTTTAATTCCAGAATGGTAAAATAAAAGATATACAGACAGGCAGGCAGGCAGGCAGGTCGGTCGAACAGGCAGGCAGGATAAACACAGGTAGGGACCTTGACGCTCGGACCAACAGAACTCAAAACACAGGACTTAAATACACAGGGTAATTGACGAGACACAGCTGATGACAATAACATAATTAACACAGAGGGAAGGCAGGGCACAGGGAGCACATGGCACGAAACGAAAACATAAACACAGAGTCCGGGGAACGTGACATTACCCCCCCCTCCCGGAAGGTGCGTCCTCGCACCTAAAGGGTAACCAACAAAAACAAACAAAAACCAAAATGACTAAGATTTGGGGATACCGGGTCTTGGGAGGAGGTTGTGGTGGAGGACGGATCCCCAGGAGTGGGCAGGCAGAAGGCAGAAGGGTCCAAGGAGGTGTAGACGGAGGGAGGAGCCAGGGAGGAGACAGGAGGAGTCCGGAGCAGGAGGAGATCCAGAGCCCAGCTATGGTGGTCCACGGTGGGGCCGACGGAGGGAGGAGCCAGGAAGGAGACAGGAGGAGTCCGGAGCAGGAGGAGATCCAGAGCCCAGCTATGGTGGTCCAAGGTGGAGCCGACGGAGGGGGAGGAGCCATGGAGGAGGAGCAGCCATCGACTCCATGGGGCCGACCGACGGTGGCGGAGCAGGTGGAGGAGGAGACCGAGGTGGAGACGGAGAGCCGAAGAGCCAGGGTGACGTCGAGGCGCTGGAGGTCCAAGGCGACGCCGCAGGCTTCGGCGACTGACACGAGACGGGGACGGGAAGGACGCGGCGGAGCCAGAGCGACTGAGGACTGAGGTGAAGCCGGAGGGAAGGAGGAGCCTGACAGAGCCGGTGGGATGGAGGGACGAGGCAAAGCCGGAGGAGAGGAATCCAGAGGCGACGGATGGTCGACGACAGACCAAGGCGGAGCCGGAGGGACGATGGAGCCTGGTGGAGCTGGTGGACTGACGGACCACGGTGTAGAGGAGGGAGCTAGGAGCCCAGGGGAGCCGACGGGTCTTACGGGCCGAGGAGGAGTCTGGGTCTCGGAGGCAGGACGGTGAGGCGAGGATCGCCCACCCTCGGCGGCGATGGAGACCGGCAGACCCGTGGCGAGCCCGGATGGTGAGCTGAGGATGAGCGCGGGGCTGCTGGGATCCATCGATATGGTATGGCAAGGGTGGGAGGGTGGGAGAACTTGAGGCGGCACTGGAGGAAGCGCACGGGGCGCGGGCACAGGAACGGGAAGGAGCGCACGGGGCGCGGGCACAGGAACGGGACGGAGCGCACGGGCGCGGGGCACAGGAACGGGACGGAGCGCGCGAAGGCGCGGGCACAGGAACGAGACAGAGCGCGCGCGGGCGCGGGCACAGGAACGGGACAGAGCGCACGTGGCGCGGGCACAGGAACGGGACAGAGCGCACGTGGCGCGGGCACAGGAACGGACAGAGCGCACGCGGCGCGCGGGCACTGGAACAGGACAGAGCGCACGCGGGCGCGGGCACTGGAACGACAGAGCGCGCGCGTGGCGCGGGCACTGAACGGGACAGAGCGCACGCGCGCGGGCACTGGAACGGGACAGAGCGCACGTGGCGCGGGCACTGGAACGGGACAGAGCGCACGTGGCGCGGGCACTGGAACGGGACAGCTGGGCGGAACCAGCGGGCTAACGGGACGGCTGGGCGGAACCAGCGGGCTAACGGGACGGCTGGGCGGAACCAGCGGGCTAACGGGACGGCTGGGCGGAACCAGCGGGCTAACGGGGCGGCTGGGCGGAACCAGCGGGCTAACGGGACGGCTGGGCGGAACCAGCGGGCTAACGGGACGGCTGGGCGGAACCAGCGGGCTAACGGGACGGCTGGGCGGAACCAGCGGGCTAACGGGGCGGCTGGGCGGAACCAGCGGGCTAACGGGACGGCTGGGCGGAACCAGCGGGCTAACGGGACGGCTGGGCGGAACCAGCGGGCTAACGGGACGGCTGGGCGGAACCAGCGGGCTTACTGGGTAGCTGAACGGGAACAGGAACTCAGGATACAGGGGAGGTGCCCAGTCTAAGTCCAAGTCCAAGTCTACATCATCCAGCTCCTTTGCAGATCCAGCAGCCCCAGGTGGATGATCAGCTCATCCTCAGCCGATGTGTAGTGGGCGGAGCTCCACTCCGCCTCCTCCTCGCAGTCGGCTGTCTCCACCGCGAGAGCTCCGCTGCTGGCTCGCGCACCTGGTCTGGCGTGATACGGCTCGGGTCCTGTTACGCTCCACGGCTCTGTCGCTCTCTGTGACGATGGGTCCGTGGTCACGCCGACTCCGCCCCGTGTCAGCAGTGGGCTCAGGCTGGGGCTCGACCATGCGGTGAAGGGATGAGTTGGGCTCTGGATCTGGAGTGGGGCTGGTGTCGTTGTCCTCAGGCGCAACCATCATGGTTGATTTGCAGGACACCAGCACCCACTCGACGTCGCGCGAGGCTCTCTCGAGGACCGCTCCCGGACAGCTGCGCTTGGCTGGAGGTGTTAAGTCCGCGGAAATAGAGTTCGAGCAGAGAGCAGTCCGGGTAGCGGGAGTCGTTGGCCAGTTCGAGGAACAGTTCGGTGTAGTCCTCGAGAGAGCAATCCCCCTGCTCCAGCAGGCGGATGAGGAAGTTTGGGTCTTTAAACTGGGCAAACATGGCAAAAAAAAAAAAAAAAAAAATAAGGGGGAAAATACGCCGCTATTTACTTCTTTAAGGTCCGAGCGTTCTGTCACGGTTGTGTGGTAAGCACGAGAGCACACAACGAGATTCAATGAAAATAAAGGGGTTTAATTCCAGAATGGTAAAATAAAAGATATACAGACAGGCAGGCAGGCAGGCAGGTCGGTCGAACAGGCAGGCAGGATAAACACAGGTAGGGACCTTGACGCTCGGACCAACAGAACTCAAAACACAGGACTTAAATACACAGGGTAATTGACGAGACACAGCTGATGACAATAACATAATTAACACAGAGGGAAGGCAGGGCACAGGGAGCACATGGCACGAAACGAAAACATAAACACAGAGTCCGGGGAACGTGACAAGCTGTGAAGGGCCCTCTGGTCCACTGTTTTATTCACGCTTTCTTTGAGGATATTTTCTTTTTTCTACAAAGAGAAATCAAAGTTATTGCGCGTAGCTGGAAATCCTTCGGGGAGCAGAGAAATGCTCGCGCGGTCCTCGCTCGGAGATGCTCCGTTCTTTGAAAGTACGGAATTTGCATCGAGCCAAAGATGGTTTGATGTTTTACGGAAACACTGTTTAATATATCCTTGGAAGTTTCTCATTTCCTTCTATTATTTCCTTGTTGTTCAGATTATATGAATTTTGTAGATTAGTCCCAGAGGAGGTGTACGGTAAGCCGGTAGATGATTGATGCAGTCTGCTATAATTGCCAACCAGCGAAAGAGAGTCTAGCCCAGCAGCTGAAGCTGGTTTACACGGTTTGAGCAAGAAGTGAGCGAGCGAGGCAACAGCATGCTTGCGTTGTGCTTTTATACTGACGAGAGATTTCGCTGCGTAATCGAGCCGAGACTCTGTTTTGCACCTGGTATATAAATGTGCTCGAGAAACACCACTGCATGAGAAATCAAGACCGGGTTTTAGAGAGGGAGTTTTTGATATAAATAACATTTTTTTGTCACCGAGCCCCTTTATTCGAACCAAAAATGCTAATTTGCTGAAAATGTGCTCACCGTCAGGCCATCCGGGATGTAGATGAGTCTGTTTCTTCATCAGATTTGGAAAGATTTAGCACTAGATCAGCTGCTTAGACTTTAGTTCTGACGGCACCCATTCACTGCAGAGCACTGTCTCAGCAACGGATGCTCTGCAGCGAATGGGTGCCGTCAGAATTAAAGTCTAAACAGCCGATAAAAACATCACAATGAAGCGCTCCGAGTCCATCAGTTAATGTCTTGAGAAGACAAGATATTTATCATTAAGATGTTTTCATTTCAAAACTTCGCTAATATGTGTCTATAATCCATGATGCTGATTTCTCTATTAAAAAGTCAATCGAGAGAAATCAGCACAAATCAAGCAATCACATTTACAAGACAAAACAGTTCTGAAGAAATATATGGGTTTATCTATCTATCTATCTATCTATCTATCTATCTATCTATCTATCTATCTATCTATCTATCTATCTATCTATTCATTCATTTATTCATTCATTATTTTAATGTGAGGAACAACGGGAGATGGATTTTTTTTCACTTAAAGAAGAATTATTATAGATTATAGCCAGAAACAGTAATTTTAAGTAAAGTATGTCTTAAAGGAACGCTCCACTTTTTTTTTTGGCAAACAGGCTCGTTCTCCAACTTCCTCAGAGTTCATAAGTTGAGTTTTACAACTTTTGAGTCCATTCAAAAACGGTTGACGCTACTGGTCTAATCAGATTCAATGATCTATGCTAAGCAAGCAAAAACGACCAAAGAGTTTTGATATTTTGGACTATACTCTCATTCAAGCATAAATAATCAAGGAAGTTTGTTGTGGTTCGATTGATGTGTAATTACTCCAATGCTACATTTCTCCAAGTCTGATGAAGAAACCCTGATTTTAGAAGGCCTAAGGGTGGGCACATTTTCATCAAATATTTATTTTGAGGTGAACTATTCTGTGTTAAAACATCAAGACAAGGTATGCTTAAGGTACATAAAATGCTTAATTTGGTTTAGTTCTGTTTAGTCCAGCAGAAATATCCATTTAAAACGGATTAAGAAGTAATTTTTCAGTGCTGTAACAAGTTAATTTAAGTGCCAAAATAAATACTCTCTGCTTAGTAATTGGAATTTCAGACTCTATTAGTATTCCTATCAAACTTCATCCAATTATGAAAACAGTGCATCTTGATCTTTCTTTTTTTTTTACTGCTAAAGTGCCTCCTGTGCATAAAAACAACCCGTGTGGTTTGTGTCCACATGACGTTCATGAGAGCTGACATCAGGAAGGAAGTGCCATGCTGGCTGCAGAAAACCATCCTGCTGAAATGAGGGCCTGATCGATTATGTCTTGAGAGAGCTATCAATCAGCCTGACTGCTAAATTATGGTTTTATTAGCGTTGAGCCAGACTGCCGCTCCACGGGGCGAAGCGGGGCATGATGGGACGCATCCACACTCGCCAGGCAATAAGAGAAGGACTTCTGGATCTGTACTTCATTAGTTTATTTACTCTCTGATGGACCTCTATGACATGAGCTCACAGTGACTTACTGGTGTCATATCAACGTGAACGGGATGCATCATGGGAAATGTAGTTTTGCGACACAGAGAAAGCGCGAATAGAAAAGGCTGGATGTTTGTGCGAGGCAGGTTTGTTTGACTGGGGGCCTCCAGGGAGCAGAAGCCCGGCTCCGGAATGAAGACGCTCTCTGTAATCCACTTCCAGCTCAGCAGGGAAACTCAATTGGTGCACCTGAGAAAGTAATTGATTGAATGAAAGGGCAGCGTACTAAAGCACAGTGGCATTGTGCAGATTAGATGTCACGACAGCCACTCGATCTGACTCACTCACACTTCACAAAGTGAACAGAGACAGTAGTGTACCGAGAGGTCACCCCAGCTTTCATTTGCTCTTGGTTGTTGGTAAAAATGTTTCAATGCCATTAAATAATTATTATAAACATAATAGTAAACTGTTGATGTGTTTCTGTGCTCTTCTCTATGCAAAAAAATAAGATATAAATACTATAATATACTGGGTAAAAATGTAAGTAATTATATTGTTTATTATTTTTTTATAATGCATAAAGCAAGAAAATGTATGTTATTTTGGTATCATTGAACTACTATTAAATACGATTCTAGTTTTCTGAATATTTTTAATCGATATTTAGTTTTAGAATTTTATTTTTTTTTTAAGTTCAGTAAGCTTTGTGAGTGTAAGTGATTCTGTTGTGTATTTTGTAGTTTTAGTGTGTGAGATATATCTATCTATCTATCTATATATATATATATATATATATATATATATATATATATATATATATATATATATATATATCTCACACACACACACAAAAGCACACACAGTAGCATCTCCATTCATTTCTCTGACCATGGACTAGGCCATGGGTCAGAGATATGAATAAGTTTACCCAATCATAATAAAGGTCACTTAAATAAAGATGTCTTATAGGTACCGTAACAAAAACTAAAACAAAACGCGAAAAAACTTGCCTTTTAATGCTAAATGGCCAGGAAAAACTAAATTACATAGTGATTTAGTCAAAAAACCTTGACTAATGCTGTATTATATGTGTATTTAAATGTGTAGAATTGGGCTCCTTTAACTTAAGCAGTTGTACCCATTCAGTGCCCTTACTCCCACCGCTGAGAGAATTAATTCACCCATTATAAGGACACATAATAAACTGTCACTGGCTCAAAAGCACAGTATTCACTGGATAAATTTGCCCAGTTCGACCCACAGCTGCACGGCCTCGGGCGCTTGTAGCCGTCATAATCCACTTGAAAAATAGACTGAAAATATGTAAGAGAGGGGAACAGATCTGCCATAGAAAGGGGTTCATCTGCTCTCTGTAGTGCTGAGCAAATGAATGCCGGGAGAGGGAGAGAATGGGATTGGAGAGATGCGATATAGAGGGCTAATGAGGCTGTCTGGGTCTCTAGAGAGAGCTGGACAGAGCAGAGGCTGCATGTGACAGCTTAAGACCTGTAATTACAGGCCGAGAGAGGGAGAGGGCCGCTGGATTAAGACCTCATAAACAGCATCAGGAGGCCAGCCCAGTCTGCAAATGTGTGTGTTAGAGAATGGATTAGAAAGACTATATGATGCTGCCATGTAGACAAGGAGATCCTCACTGCCATCCAAGGTCAGGGAGGATTTTCTCAAATGTGTTTAAATGTAAAACATGAATTACGGCGATATCATCGCACCGATATGAAAAAGACCAGCACTCAGTTGTTGAATTTGTCCATAAGTAAGCGTTTTATTTATGTATTTTCTGAAGGATATACTAGTCGAATGATGGATGAATGGATAGGTGGATAGGTAGACGCATGGATGCATAGGTAGAATGATAGATGGCTGGATGAATGGATGGAAGGACAGATAAAATGAAAGATTCACTGACAAACAGATGATGTATAGAAGAATAGGTAAAATGATGGACAGGTGGATGTATGGAAGGAAGGATGAATGGGTAGAGATGGACTGATAGATAGGTAGAACAACAGATGAATGAGTGAAATGATTGCTGTATAGATAAATGGGTGGATGGGTAGAATGATGGATAGATGGAGGGATGGATGGTAGGATAGATAAAATGAGAGAAGGAATGGGCGAACAGATGATGGTTGATTGGATGGATAGGTAGAATGATGGATAGTTATGGTTTAGTGGATGGAAGGATAAGTAAAATTGTGGACGGATGTATGGACAGATATTCATGGACAGACAGATGATGGATGGATGGATGGTCAGAATCATGGATAGTTATGAATCAGGGGTTGGAAGGATAGATAAAATTATGGACAGATGTATGGATGGATATGTAGGTAGAATAATGGATAAATGGATATATGGATGGATATGTAAAACGATAGGTCTATAGAAAGAATGATAGATGAGTAGATGGTAGATGGTTGGATGGAAGGATAGAAGGAAGGTAAAATGCTAAATGGATGGACAGATGGATGGTTGGATGGACAGGTAAAAGGATGGGTTAAAAAATGATGGATGGATAGGAATGACAAACTAGCCGTGTAGACTGCCAATCACAGCCTCACAGGGAGGAAGCGGTTTAATACACATGGCTAATCCTGTTTGAGAAAGCACTAGATTAGGGGAGATTACGCCTGGAGTAGGCAGAATAAATGGGTTCACAATAACTGTTCACCTCCCTTCCCTCCCAAACACTGTTGCATTAAAGATCTGCGTCTTCCACAAGCATATCATTTCAACCAGTCACCCTCTATTTTCTTTAAGAAGTACTTCCCCATCTCGCTTTTATCTTCCTCTCATTCTGTCACGACTGTCAGCCTTCAACAAAGGTTCATAAAACAAATCCTGTTTTTGTAATGAAAAGCTCATTGAGGAGAGTCAGTCTGAGCGGTTTATTGTCAGGCTGCCCGTGGCACTTGCGTCGGATGAAGTTGTAATTGCGTTGACCCCTTCTCTGCGTGCCGTTTATCAGTCCCAGCGAGATAAGTCAGCAGCTCTAGACTTCATTAAACATCTCATCTATATTAAACAGCCTGGTAGTTTCCCTCCCGAATACAACGTTTGTTGTCCCCACCGCAGCACCACAGACATCCTGAGCAGATTGAGCAAGATATCTCTTGGGTGATCGGCATCCTCTGTCCGGGATGAATTAGGATTCTCAAAATGTTTTTGGTTGCTATTGATCAGAATACATCAGTTTTATTCGTCCGTATGTCACATCTGGTGTTTATGGGAAGTCCAAGTACAGCCGGTTTACCTGATCGTTAACTAGTATCTCATACCACGACTCTAGCTGATTCCTCGGCACTTGCATTTTCCTGTAGTCAAAATTGTTCATGTTTTGGAATGGAAGCATAGCAATCGCTGTTATTACTATTAACATTTAGGTTAGAGATGCGCACAAACCTTTATGTAGGATGTATTCTGCATCCTTTACCATTTGTGTTATGAACATGAAATGCTGTACCTACATTTGGATGAATGGGTGGATGGGTAAATGGATAACCAGGATGATGGACGGATGGATGGATGGACGGATGGATGGACGGATGGATGGATGGACGGATGGATGGACGGATGGATGGAAAAATGTGAAGTAAATAGTAAAAAAAATCCTTGGCAAGTTTTGAGAACACTCCAGCAACCACTTGCTACATTGTAACCATTTCCAAAGTTCCTTTGAGGCTTGTTGCCATGTTTAAAAACAGACTGTGGACCTTGGCCTTCCTAGTGTCCAGACCTCAGGAGGTAACAATAGGAAATACTACAGACCCCCATCTCAACACAGACTCCTTTGGGAGAAAGTGCAACCTTCTCACGATCAGTTTAGGCCCCATGAGGGAAATGTATAATAAGGACATAAGAGTTCACGAAGGACTTGAGATCAGATCACACTCACCAACAGCTTAATCAAAAGAGCACAGTAACTCCTGTTACCACGAGTGCCTGGGGATGAGACACTGAGGATTCAACTGTCTTCGCTGTTCAAAACTAGTGCGGTTAGAAATGAATTCATTCTGCTTGTTCTGTGGTTTTTGTTACATCTGACAACATTTAGAGACGTGCGTGTTTAAAGCAAGAGAAAACTATTTCGTTAAGGGACATGAAAAGTAGCAGCTGAACGATTTAAAAATAACCCAGTATAAGGAAGTGTTTTTTTTTTCTTTCCTTCCTAGGAGGCTCCAGGAAGCCCACCTGTACCTCTGAACTCTCCACGAGACGAACATGAGCGTCGGATCTCTCAGTCGATGTATCCTGGAGAGAGCCTGGAAGATAAGCACACCCCACGACACGCCATGATGGGGAGAATGATGGGTAAGATGATAAAAAGCTTTCTCAACCTCCTATCTTTATTTTATAGGTTGCTGGTTGTATCCACTTGCTTTCATTGATTTGTCAAAGATAGTGATGTTCATAACATTTAATTATAATTTGTTTGTGCATATGTTTAATGGATATTTGGGCTATATTTCTTCTGTTGAACACAAATAGATACTGACTAAAGACGGTTCAGATAGTTACAGACTATTACAACTGAATGTTGAAAAACATTTTTTGATTGAAATATCATTTTCAAAATTCATATTTTTCATATTAATATTAAGTCTGAAGATGTCACCTCAGAGACATGCAATATTTTGGCTTTCTCTGTTGATGCACAAGTAGAATGTGATGGTTGGTGATATTTGCCCCGCCCCTCTTGCACTGTGATTGGACAAATGGGTGGGAGTGACATTGATGAGCTTTTTTTATCTAAAACTGAACTCTTGGTGACCTGAAAACACACACACACACACACACGCTCGCACATTGAAATAGACACTCACTGGCCTTATTTAAATATGCTGTGTCCCCATTTAAATCAATAATAAAAAATAACGCTAGCCTTAAAAAAAAAAATACATGAAAAAAAAAAGTGACCTAGTTGTCCTTGAACTCACCTGTTTGCTCAAAGGCTATATCTAGTGTAAGAATTACATCATTAAAAGCAAAGGGGTCGATTCTCTTGTCGTCTTTCTTAGTGGATGTTTCTCGGTCAAAAAGGCTGCGTTTCAATAGTCATTTTTATGCTCTGCAAGGCTATGTCTGCACAGGCAGTCAGTATACGTCCTTTCTATTTCCACCTGTTTCCACCTGACACATACGGTTTAAATGCACAGATGAATGAGCAGCCGGACACACGCAGGCTCAGCCCAGCCAGTCCCAGCATGCCCCTGTGGTTTTGTAAATGGGGGTTAATGTCATTTTCAAGCCCCGTGTCTCATCCAGCATGACTCTTTCAAGTCAGTCCTGATTTCTCTCAAACTCAGCTCCGGTTCTAGTCCTCCCAGACAATTGGAATCGGCAGACCAATCCTTTCCCCGTCATGCTTGTCATTTCACAATCGACTACTCAGTCTTGAACAATAAGCTCTTTAGTACCTGACGCAAACCCTCTTCTTCCTCCTCCTCATCTCCCTGCTTTTCTTTCACTCCTCGATTTCTTCTTCATCCTCTTGTTCTGACCTTGTCTGCTGCATGTGTTCTCATCACAGACGATGAGTCGGTCAATGATGTCTCATTCTGCACAAAGCCGTTGCATGGCCGACTGCACCTGCTAAGCCCTCTACCTTATTAATATTATTATTCTTGTTTTTGGCCCTATTTTCATTATTATTATTATTGATGATGTTGTTGTTACTACTACCACCACTTATGCTTAATATATCTTAATAAGCAATTTATTAGTGAAACTTACTATTTAATAATTATAATAATAATTATCAATAATAATAATAATAATAATAATAATAATAACAACAACAACAACAACAACAACAATACTACTACTACTACTACTACTACTACTAATAATAATAATAATAATAATAATAATAATAATAATAATAATAATTATTATTATTATTATTATTATTATTATTATTATTATTATAATAATAACATTAATAATAATAATTATTATTATTATTATTGTTGTTGTTATTATTATTATCACTAATATACCTTTATTAAGCAATTTATCAGTGAAACTTACTATTTAAAATTAATAATAATAATAATAATAATAATAATAATAATAATTATTATTATTATTATTATTATATTATTATTATTATTATTATTATTATTATTATTATTATTATTATTAAATCACCTTACTATTTTACTAATTATTATTATTAATAATAATAATAATAATAATAATAATAATAATAGTAATGATGATGATGATGATGTTTTTTGAATATCAAGAAGAGTGATACCTATTAATATATAAAGTACTTGTATATTTATTATCGGTCTTTCTAGCTTTTTTCTTTTGTCTTCACCTCTCTCATTCTGTGCTAGTTGGTTTGCACAAACGTATGCTTTGACGCTTTGTTTCAAAAAGCACGGAGTGATTTTTTTCCCCAGCGCCAGTGCAAAGAAACTCCAAAACTTCTCGAAATGCAGCACTTCAGAGAGTTTAGCTGTACATCTTCTCCGGAGGAAAGTAAAAAGGCAAAAGTTTGAGAAAGTTTACCTGAGGGAAGCCGGCACCCTTCAGCTGCTGTAGACCTGACACACTGTCATAAAACTCATAAACTCGCCCGTGCTCCTGAGGATTGTTTCACCACTTGTCAGTCACTTGCATGACACATTATTTTTGTTTGTAAAAACGTGAAAAATGCAACAATAACACATCACACATTAAATGGTCCATTGCTGACGTTGTGAATGACAGAATATCTGTCACGTAACTTTACGCACTGCGGGACGGAGGACGGACCTTGACGTATGGACAGAGGTGGTTTTCTAAAGGGCCGAGGTGGAGACCTGACTGACAAAGCGTGCTGCATCACTGTCAGGAAAATAGTCTTCAGCAGCCACAACTCATTTCAGACATATTTGCTGTCACTCAGGAAGGAGCAGACATGGCAGGGTTTGAGCTACAAGGTTAGCGAGATAATGTCGTCTCGCATGCCTGTTATGACAGGCCGGGATGAGGAATGAAACTTTAAAGCTTAAAAACAGACTGAAATGAGAGAAAACTCAGAGGAATAAAGTGCGATAAATATAAACTAGATAAAGTTCAACGGGAGAAGAGCTCATACACATAGTGGTAGAAAAATTTATTTTTATTTATATATATATATATATATATATATATATATATATATATATATATATATATATATAGCAAAAACAAAAATCGATAAATAGATATATTTTTGGTTGTGTATCTGTTCTCCATTCATTTATTCATTCAATTCATTCATTGTTTGATTGCTTGTTTTTCTGCATTTATACCAGTTACTATTTTTTTATTAAAAATGACCCTGAACAAACATACATACAAACAAATAGTTGGCATATGGCTTATTTATTTGTTTATTTTTTACACACTTGTCACTATTTAATTAAAAATGACCCTGCATAAATAATAATAAAAAAAAATGAATGAATGAATGAATAGTGGCAAGTATAAACCACAGACAAAATAACAACAACAATAATATTTTATATATATATATATATATATATATATATATATATATATATATATATATAAATATAAATAAAATAATTTATTTCTAGACCTTTCAGACTGATATTAATTATTATTATTAATTTCTAAAAATGAATTTAAAGATGCGTTCATGTGGTGTACTGCTGTTCAGATTGCAAAATCACAAATAGCTAAATGTATCCAGGACTCTTCTTTCCTTCTTCCCTCGTCACCCATAACATATTTCTACTTTGTAGAGTTAGCAGCGGTGCAGTAGATGTTGGATTCTTGTAGTCTTGTGAGTTCAAGCTGCTCTTGGTGTTACTTTAAGACGTTAAACACAGCTAAAGCGACACACAGAGGGACTTTTTCCTTTCATTTAAGAGGAGGTGGTGTACCTATTTGAATCTGCCCTTCACAACTGTTGATTTCCGGAGAGAAGTGCCTCTTACGTGTGTGACGGGAAAGGTTAGCCCCATTAAACAGTGTAAATAGGCACTGTGGCCGAGGCTCGCTCCAAATAACGGCGTATAGGGATGCATTAATAGTACTTCGTGAAAAACGACATTTCTGTGACCGGTGCTTCTTGGAAACTCACTAACCATATTCTGCCCACAGAGAGACATTTTGAGGAATATTCTGAATGAATCTTCCTCTGAATGACGGTCATTACAGCAGCGAATGCCTTGTGCACTCGAGGTAATCATAGCGGCAGGACATTTTAGCATGTGCAGTAGCTGAAAATAAGCCTTTTTGATTAAGATGTATGACAGTGCATGATAACATCCTAAACATTGCAGTATAAATGAACCCCAGGGTAGGCATTTAGAGACCGTTATTGGAAGTGTGTACGTCCGTGTGATCGGCTAACGTTCTGGCGATGTTCTCCTAAAGTTCTAAACAAACCTTCCTCCAGGGAGCTTTAATAACATGATCGGTCGTTAGCAATCATTTCTACGTTCTTTTGATTTAGTTAGTGCTTAGCTTTTAGTGAGGTTTAACGATTTCACTAAATTAGGGATTTATTTCACATTTTGTTTGGGTTAGGGTTAGCTTTTAGCTAGCGTTGTAGATTGCGTTCATCTATGATTTAGTTAGTAGATTGGCTAGCTTTTGATTTGGGGTTTTTGTAAGGTTTTAGACTAGTTTCATTATTTACACGCAGGTATAATAATAAAAAAAACGTAAAATGTTTATGAATCTTTCGTCTAATTAGGATATTTATAGCAAAGCGTTTTTATAAATGCATCACAATGTGATTTAGATTGTTAAACCCATCAACCCACCTCCAAACCTAAAGATCTACCCACTTTATAGCAGACATAAAAACCGATATATGCAGGAAATGACCGTTTTAGTAACAAAATAGCATTTAAAAGATATTTCTGGAGTCTAATCCCACTCCTGCTTCTAAACCTCAATTGATTGAACAAACAATATAAATATCACATTGTGTACAATAATAATAATTGCAATAATAATAAAATTAATGCCACGATATTTTGATATTCATAAGAAATCATTTGTAATAATTCTAATTGACATGTCACCATTTTGTCAGTATTGTACGTTTAGATGCTGTAAACGCGTCAGTGTTTTATGTTATAGTTTAGCCAGTGATCCGGCTCGCAATTTCAACCGTGCAAATGGTTTTTGTATAAATATATGTCATATTTCTATTCAGCACATTTAGTCGTTTGACAGGCACTTTTATCCAAATACGCGGAGTGCTACATCAAAATTGATTCATCTGAGAGAGACGCCAACTCGTATATCACAGCGCTAATTATCTTCTTTAGACTTCTTTTATTCCTCAAACATAAAACTAATTAACAGTAAAGCTAATGCTGCTTGTCTTTGCCGCCGCATTAGTGATTAAACCCGACTGCTTCAAAGTTAAACTCGTTTCTGATGTTTGTTCCACCACAGATGAACATTAGGTTGTAAATGGATGAATCGTGAAATATAATCTCGTAATATTTTACCTCGACGCGGTTTCCGTTCGGCGTCCGTTCTAATATAAAGACTTAAAAGTGCGCTAAAACGAAACCCTGTGAGGGCGAGTGATGGGCGGGGCTATTAATCTGACCGTCACATTGATTGGCCGCGGTCGGCGTCAGTCAGATTGATTGGCGGCGCTGTCGGTGTCTGTCAGTGGAAAGGGCTGTGAAGATGTAGCATATACACTCAGCCTTACATCAATCTAACTGGCAGTGTGAAGCCACCTCTCCAAGCCGCTACTACACAGGCTACTTGTCAAGGTACAGATACACGACTTAGGCCGAATCAAATGAGCATTTTCTTCTTTCCCCATTTCTCTCTTTCTGGTTCCTTTGGCGAAGGCTCAGAGAGATAGATTGTATTTAAAGGGATGGCAATTTAAAAAAAAAAAATAAGCAAGTTCTCGGCTGTAATGTCTTTGATGTGAGGTGCATTAGCAGTCGAGCTCGCTGCGAGCACAACTTTGTCCGAATTGAAAGTCACACTGTGTCGCAAATTGAGGAGCCGTCACTTTCGTCTGGACGTGCTGTTTTGCAAAGAAGCTGTTAATGAAAGAATGGACAGAACAAAGGGATGGAACGGTTTAATGGAGGTTATGTGTGGTCAGCGTCAGGAGCTGAAGAGTGCGGAGGAGCAACTTCGCAAAGTAAATGTGAAAATCTGGTAATGGATGGACAATTTTGCAACGTTTACAGACCGTTCGTGTTTTAATTTTTTTTTTATTTTTTACACTTATTTTAGAATATATATATATATAGATGTTTTTGCAGCCATCTATGTAAAAAGCAAACTCAATGATTATATTATATTATGATTTTTTATAACATTTTTTATTTTGTTAGCCTATGAATGTTTTAACACTATATGGAGTAATTTATATATATATATATATATATATATATATATATATATATATATATATATATATATATATATTTTTTTTTTTTTTTTTTTAATTTTATTATAATTTTTTTTTTTTTAATTAACCTGTGTTAATTACTTTGGGATCAGTACTTTTTAAAGTACACACTCTATCCTCCATTCCTTCCATGTCACGTGATTTTTTATTATTTTTTCTTTGATGTGTAGAAAGCTTTTAGACCGTGCCATTTCACGTGCCCTTGCTGAATAAAAATTCATTTTATTTATCTTTTTACAAACCAATTTTTAGCTCAATCTGTAAAATCCGAAACAGACGTGACGTCAGACGAGATGTCGGCCTTTTGGTTTTTCCTCTTTCATCACTCGGATGTTGTGACCTTCTTTTCTCAAGGAATGTTTCTCCATGGATCTCTGCTCTCTCGTGAATGGCACCGCACCAGAACTAGAATGACAGAGATACGCTGGGAATTGCATCAGGCCAACAGCGCCTCCTCAGCCTCCTCGGCTTCTCTTAAGTGGTTTGTCTGCACCTGTCAGATTAACACGCTCGCTGTATTAATCTGCTGATGAAGACTACAGGATAATGAGAGCTGTTATGCTAACAGGAGTAGGGCTGATGGGAGATAACAGACTTATAGAGTGACCGCAGAGAGACCGAATCACTCTCACAACAAGAAGAGTCACCTGTGACCTGTGATATTACTGTGCTATACTCGCCTCTGGAGTATTACACACACGAAAACAGTGCACGTGTACATAATAGGCTGTCAATTAACACATTCATTCACTGTAATTAGTTATAAACTAATAACGTAGCATATCTAATGACATTAATCACCGTCTTGGTTATGGGGTGCTTACAGAGCCCCTTCTGAATTGTAAAATGACGAATGGGACGCTCTCCGTTCTCGTGAGCACAGGACACAAATCCACATGAGCTGCGCTTGTTGGGACGGGCCTAAATGCAAGATTGTAGTCTTGGCCAAGAACACTATTTTTGGAGCATTTAACTTTTAGCATTTAATGTTTGCCATGTTTAGTGATTTTGAAAGGAGAAAGGTTTTTTTTTTTGCTATGTTTTCTGAAAGGGAAAACTTTTCAGGTCATGACTTTGTGAAAGCTTTTTTTTGCTTTTCTTGCCGTGAGTGAGTTAGATTTTGCTTTTACAAATTACAGTGTATTCGCTTGTGGGTGATATTTCATTCTTCTTGAGATAAAGTTGTACTTCTATTCCTCCAAACAAAGGATGTTTTGTTAAACATCCCATCTGATTTCAGTTAGGTCTTTCTCAGAGAAAGTTTGTGTGATTGCCCACGAACTGTCAAAATCTGTGAAAGACAAACTAGCTCAGTTGTCTCATTAAAACAGAGGAAGCTACTTAGGGAGTCTGCTTTTCTCTCTGAGTTTTTATTGTTTATTATGGTAATACTTTCTTAACTTTAATCAGCCTGAATGATATCCAGAATAATACAAGCCTAAAAACCAGGGGTGTACTGTAATTGACATTTATGCATTTGGCAGATAGATGTTTTTTTTTTTTTTTTTTTTAATCTGAAGCAACCTACATTGTATTCATAAGTTATTTTATAAGTTATTGCATTTTCCTGGGAACCGAACCCATGACCTTCTCCTTTCTCAGTGATACAAGTAGTTAACCAAAGCAATGTATGGTTAAAAGGTTGAAAATTATGTCATTAATTATGGATAGAACTAATTGCCTGAATTGTCATAAAAGTGATAATTCACAGAACTATTTTGGGGGTTTTGAACCTGCAACCTTCTGGTTACGTCCCAAGGGTTTGGGTTGATCTGTTTTACTGGTTCTAGAGGGGTTAATGACACACATTCTTTAGTTAAGTTAAGAGTCCGAATTGTTGTAATAATGATAATTCATGGAACGTCTTGTGGGTTTGGAAATCGCAAGCTTCTGGAAACTTTCCAAGTGATTGTATTGATCTTTTCACTGGTTACGGAGGGGATATGTGCTGGCTGGGAGACCAGATAAGCTTAAAAACACCAGCTTATACCAGCAAACCATTATTATTATGTTTTTTTTTAGTTAGTATTATTTTGGCAGGGAGTAGACGCAGTGCTTTGTTGTTTTAATGGCTGAGGCTATTACTTTCATTATTTCCTGTGTTTATAGCATTCGTCCATTCTCAAGTAACTTAACTCAAATCAAATGTGACTGCGTTAATGTTGCCAACACGTATGATGCAATGCGATGTCAGTTGCGCGCTGTACTTTTTGGAAGATTTATTCTAAAATAATACTGCATCAGAGACCCTCATTTCAATGATGACCCTCTGGATTTCCCCTGACCACAGCAAGTCACTGTGGATGGACGTTCATGACAAACACTTGGCTTTCACTCGCTCCCCCGCTTCTGGGAAAAGTTCAAATGATTGTTGATGACTTTGTTCCTAAATACATGGGAGGTTGTGATTAATACCACATGTTGGCCTATTTATTTCATTGAATTTTTTTTTTGGATTACCGGATTACACAAAGTTGAATTATGCTTTTGTTTTGTTTTTTTCAGTGACTGAAGGAAACTGAAACCTTCATGTTCCCACAAGTTTGTACGGTTTCCAGTGACCTTATTTAGATGTTCTTGAAAAACCTAAACTCAATGTACCAGCTCATCAAACAACTTTCCTCACTATAAGCAAAATAAATGAGACTGATAACTTGGCCTGCATGGGCTTGCTAATGATTTTCTATTTGCTTGAAAAAGTCAAGTGGCATGAGCTTTCAATCTGTGCTCAGAATGATGGGATAAAGATGTATAGGTTGGACCTTATGAAGCTCAGCCATCTTGAAAACCATTCTGGTGATCGGCACATGTCTTGTTTTGTATGTTTTATGTTGCTTTGGGTACTTATTATGTGTCTATCCAATAATGATAAAAATCCATCTAGTGTTTTATTTTTTATCCCTATTTTCTCAAACCAGGCTGTTCTGAGTTTCCTGTCAGAATGACCTAGTTCCGCAGGCCCCTCCCACGATAGTTGATTGACAGGGCTCAAATGCGTCCATTGTGTAGACTTCGGATCTCAGATTAATCAATGAATGTGTTGCTTAGACACAGAGGATTTCAAAACCCAATATCCCTCAAATAATTATGCGAATAAAGTAGGCTTTATTGATCAAAACCTATTGATTGACCTGCAAATCATACTTTATACCATGCTTATTGCACTCGATGTAAAAGTTGATGTAAAAGTAGGAGCAGGATGGACTTTATGTTCTTCTGATGACTGATTCTTCAAAGTCAGATCTCCTCTGCATTCTGGATGCTCCATCGAGGAACTGATTTCATTCAAGTTTATTTGTTCAAACCCTGATTTGGGGGCTCTGTACGCCAATCAGTCCATTCCCACAGTGTCTTGATTCAAGGCCTAGCAAACAAGCATGGGGGGTCTATTTGTTATAGCAAGAGAGACCCTGCGAGGGGTCGTTTGATCGCAGCATGACAGAAAACAACAGTAGTCCACCACCATGCCATCAGCACCCTGCAAGCAGAATTCAGTGCAGATTAAACAGAAGAGGCAGTTAGAAACACAAACGGTTTCTTCATGAGACCAAATGGTCTGGGAAAGACCACACATGATATCCTTGATGCTTATCCTCAAATGACCCGAATCAAATGTCCTCGGGATGCAAGCAATCTTCATGATTAAACAAAAGCATGATGTGTTCGGTAAGGAAAGCTCTTTTGGGTAAGCTTTAGTCAATCGGTTTGCGACAAAATGCTCATGGCATTACTACCTGTATGCCTTGGTGCACTTTTTATCGAGACACGAAACACGTACCAACACATACATATCACTGCAGTTTTCAAAAGAATCAACACTAGATGTTTTGATTAATAACGTGTACTTTTTGCACAATTACTTGAAGATTTGTTCGATAGATCGCGGAGTACGGAGATGTTCTTGAGAGACGAGGAGCTCTGGTTTGAATCCTGTGTAACTACGGTTAACAAAACAGTTCAAATCTGTGTGGAAGGAAGCTGAAATGACACGGTTGCAACAACAGATGCCTTTTTATATCAGTTTTACATTTGTTAACACTATCAGCTAGGTTTAGGTTGGATTTGGTGTAGGGCACATTTCCAACGTTGATAGAGCATTAACTTTTAGCAACGCTGCACCACTGTAATACATACCTGTATCAAAGTAATAAAATGTGCCGGGTTCACATTTTTGAACCAGTGTTTTAATGACAATTATTCTTACTTTCAACTAGGGATGCATTGATCTGATACTCAGGATTGTTATCGGGTCTGATATGGTCATTTTCGCGGATTGGGTATCAGTTAGACGAGAGACCGATCCAAATCCGACCAAATCCAGACAAAAACATTATAAAGTACAATAAGGTTTTAGTGCACTACATTTCAAGTGTTCTGAGGGTGTTGCATAGTTTAGTGTGAGCTACAGATGAATGTGTTAAGTCATTAAATTCAAGTTCACATAAACTAGAGCGCACAGTAAAGGAGGTTTAAAACTAAAAGGTGTAGTAAAGCATTGCTTTGTCGCATTAATAAAACATCTCTTCCCAATAATTAGGCTTTTCTGTTTGTGTTTCATAAGCGCTATGTACCGGTCTTTATTGGAGCCTTTCATATTATAGTACTTTTTTCGCAATGAGATTTTGAATAGTCCTTCTTGTCCTATCTCATCTATCATATGTTGCTATATATTTGCGCTATACATTTAAAAGAAATGTCTTTTGATTTTATAGTATATATTCGTATATAAATGGTTGTTTTTTCATGAATGTAGTTTACAACAATACAAAGAGCAATGTGTAAGATTTCACCAAGCTAATAAAAATAAAAATGCTTCACTAGATTTGATAATGTTCTTGTTCACCCGTGATTTTTCTAGAATATCGTTTGCTGCTGAATTAACCGCTAACCTAGGTAATAATACTATTTCTGTCATAGATTCTGATGAATGAAGTTGTCTATATTTAGTGTTCAGGTCAACACAGCTTCACTAAAGAGAAAAAAACTGCGCTGGTATCGGATTGGATAGGCAGATAGCTTGATTTTTCCAGATCGTATCGGCTCTTCACATCGCGCCTCGGCTCATCCAGCTCCGGATAATGGATCCAGACAAGGTGCTGAGAAGATGTCAGCAGGATTTGTCAGTCGCTAACACCTTCCCTCCAGAACAAAGCTCTCTCAGGAACATCCTGCAGAGTTTTTCTGGTACTGCTTTCTGAGCAGGTACCTCGCTGTGCCTTTGCGAAATCATTAGAAATCAGGCGATTGAAATTCCGTCCCGATTTCCTGTTCTTTTCTCTAGGACTAATGTATAATAAGCCAAGTACGCCTTCGCTATTTTTCTCGTCCCGCAATTAAGAGGTCTGTTTTTAGGCAGATTTTTATGATTCACCATCAAATCGTGAGCGTAAGTGGGTGGACGGAGGATATAATCTCAATAAAACGGTTGGCCAATTAGTCGAGCGCAGCAGAATTGTGGTTGCAGCGTTTTTATCTTCCGTGTTAAAGACTTTCACCTTTTCACGGTGTCACAGTGGCTATTTCCATAGGTGTCTTGACGCCATTTAACATAGCCGAGGGTAACTCTCCTTGTATGAGCAGGTCAGCACTTGTGTCAAAAGAGCCATAGGAAGGGCCTCATTTACTGCAGGAACATGACTGTATTCAGCAGTAAAGCCAATTAAAACCATGTTCTGCATGAGCAAAAAAAATGACCTTGCACGGACAGCTTGCCACTTTTAAGTGCGCGGATCCTTTCCTTATTTAGTTTTCTTTCTTTTTTTACGTGCATGTAATTCCGGTCACCGCCATTTTCTGGAAATGTAAATGCTATAGGGCCATATTTATTAAAAAAATGTACATTTATTATTCTTTGTACACAAGCATAGTTTTTTTTTTTTATTACTTCAAATGAATTTATTCATTTAATTAATAATTTTTTTATTTGTTCATTTTGTTTATTTGTATTGTATTTTATTTCATACTAAAATGTTTTTTAAAAAAAAAAAAAGATTATTAATTAGTAGCTTAAGATTTCTACACTCGTACATTATGTAGAGATTTTATTAATTTATTCATTTATTCCATTGGCTGTAACCAACTGTTTTTCTCCTCAGGTTTATGTATTTATTATTGCAGTCATGTGTTGGGATTTGCCTTTTTTTGGGGGGTTTCTGCTATTGAGCGTGACTGTGCATATGTTTCTATGAATATATTGGTGTACACACGTCTTCTCGCCTTAGCAGGTGTGAAATTCAAGTTCTCACAGTTGCATGCGCACACACACACACACACACACACACACACACACACATTTGTATGCCGGTACATACAGTGTGTGGCAGAAGTCTCCCGTATCTCCTGACCCACCGCTCGCTGTGGTTTTGCTGCAGAGAGAGCCTGTCTTTGATACGCTGATGCAAGCGCTCTGTAACTGCTTCCCCAGCGTTATGGGTGATTGCTCTGGGGTCCGGTAGCTCTCCTGGATCTCCAGCGGGGCTCCTGTCCTCCCGGACGGACCGCCTGCAGCATCTAGGACTCTTGTAAACGTCCAGGTGACCTCGAGGCCCCAGAGTCACCAGCTCTTTTCATTTTCTTAGCGTTTCGTCAGTCACTGTTGATGAAATCAAATGAAAACCCTTATAGTTTCTCGATCTTCATATCTACCCCTGCGATGCTGGAAACGGGCTTTAGGTGTCTCGTCTCGACTGAAAGCGCACTCATCCTCAAGCTGAGCTTTGAAATATTTGGAAGTGGTTTGTCATGCGCGATGGATGGATGTCTGATTGGTCTCGCAGGTCAGCGCTGTGATTCTGTTCATCTCCTGAAGATCCGTGCTGCTCGCTTACCGCTCAGGGCATTTCAAGAGGCCTTTTACCACGTGCTCTCTGATGCCAGCGCACTTAATTAACATGACAAAGCTCCTATAATGGACTCTACTAATTACAGATTTGTCATTTCGGTGCTGATTAATCGAAAATGGCATATACGTATTAACAGAAGCAGCCCTCATGGAGTGAACAAAAGTTATCTTCTTTAAGGATACAATCTTTATGATTTTGTGATCTGCCCAATAGGTTATGAACTATCTGTTCAGTGTCTAATGTCTAGGACACTAGGCTGCAAGATATTTTATTTTATTTTTGAAAACATTTATGGCTGCATACAACTAGTTTAGTTCATATTTTATGATATTTAATATTTTTAAAAGTAACTATTTTTAAATTATACATGCATTAATATATGGATTATTTTATTCCAGTTAATATTATATTTTATTTATTATATTATATTGTATTGCATTTAATTTATATTGTTATATTTGATTTTTTGTCATTTAATTTATTTATATATATATATATATATATATATATATATATATATATATATATATATATATATATATATATATATACACATTTATTTAATGGTCTGACCTCCGTTTAATTACTTTATTTTTTATTTTATTTTATTTTTTTTTTTGGTAAACTCCCTACTTAACCTGTGTTTAACATACAACCGATGTTCAAGTGTTCATTAATTGCTATCACTCGCCAAAGCTGCTGGTTTCATCTCACAACACATAAACACTCATTTATTTCCGCTCAAGCATTTTGTTGTCTGGGCCACGCTGAAACTTAATCTCAGTATTATTTTTGCTGGGAGGACGCCAGGGTTATTTTTTCGTCTAGGAGCAATTACGTTTGATTGCTCTTAAGCTGCTAAAGTTGCAAAACGACTTATAGTTGAAATAAATACACTTGGAACGAAACACGGCGGAACTCCAGAAGTTGGTGTTTGGATGGAAAAGCCTCATTTTAATCATGAACATGTGTTTTCTGTTCTGCTCAAACATCTTCGTTTACGCTCCGTCTGCTTTGTGTATTTTTCAGGGATTGTTGATTTGCTGTAAGTGACTTTTTTCTACCTGTGCTTTGGTTTCAGACTCGAACGTAATTGTTGTTTTTGCAGTGCATAAATGTTTATATGGGACGGTTTGGTCATATCTGAGTGTACGACTTACTTGCTTCATTTTTCAAGGGATCTGAGTCACATTTCTGTGGCGGTTCAAGCCGTTTATCCGATCTCTGAAGATCTCTCTCTCTTTTAGGTCACTATCAGCTCTCCCGACTGTGAATATGCCCCAGGACGACACCGTCATCATTGAAGATGATAGGCCACCTGTACTTCCTGCCCGTTTGTCCGACCAATCGTCATCCAGCTCCCACGATGACATGGGATTTGTGACAGAAATGCCAGGATCCTGGCCCAAAGATGTCCAGATACAGGACCAAAGGTAATGTTATCACCTACCTCAAAATCATCAGGACAGTAATGGGTTGAATGAAGCATAGCGCATATTTAGATCGATTTAAAGGTCTATCATTTATGCAGCTTGCTCTGTAGAAACCTTTTGTTTGGACACTTTTGAAATCAAATTTTCCCATTAAACACAAATAATACATTAATGGTGTGTGTACACGACACACACACACACACACACACACACATATATATATATATATATATATATATATATAT
>NC_056722.1:7523540-7526040 GCF_018831695.1 Puntigrus tetrazona | reverse complement strand
AAACAGCAGATGTTCAATAAAGAATAAATCTTTACCATAGGCTGTTTACAGTTGCTAAGCAATGCATTAAATCAGCTTCATTTTAACAGCTTTGAATGTGACTTCACCTAACGATCTGTACAGTATAATGAACTGGAAGATGTTGTTTGTGCACATGCATACAGTAATCTTATAAAAAATCTAATTGTATCTTCATTTCAAGTTCTCAGACATTCATTTAAAAACTGTCATTGCATATATAAGGCAACATTTCACCTCTTTGTCTGGCTTTGGCCTTCAATTCAGTAGTATATGAGTAAATAAGTGTAAAAAAAAAAAAAAAAAATATATATATATATATATATATATATATATATATATATATAAAAAATTACATATTAAAAACTTACATTTAGAAATAGAAGCAGAATATCACATTTTTATATGAATTTAGTTTAACTTGATGTTACAAAAACAAAAACTAAGGTAAAATGTTACATTTAATACCATTTTCAATCAGTGCTTGCTGGTACATTTAACAAACAGCAAGCAGCATTAAATAAACTTAAACCTGTGAAGCAGAAAACCAAAATAGCAAATAAATAGATAAATACGGTATATTTATTTTTGTTTTGTTTGCAGACGTAAAATGCATCATTAATAAAGTGTATTATTATTATCGTCATTATTAATTGACAGCCACAAGTCCGACAGCAAATCTTTTAGGTGTTGGGCTGTTGTTATTAGCAGAGATGCAGTCTGGCCGGAGTTAATTGGACGTGTCTCTAATGGCCTAATGGAGTGTGATGGAGTGGAATGGAGTGTGTGCTCAGGTCTGCTTCACGGCCCACACACAGACTTTTTGTGATTTAACTTGTGTTAAGAAGTTCATTTGTATGCATTAATGGTTTGTGTTTGCGCACGGCCGAGGCGTACGGTGTCTCGTGAAGGAGAAGCCAGTCGTTTCTCATGTGTGTTGATATGTTGCTCGACTGTTTTAATTACACGTTCCCCTCTCCCCAAATGCTAATGGATCCCTGTTGGATATGAATATTAAGCCTGCACAGCGGTGCGCTGTTGTTCCTGCGTGTTCAACACATCGCCGCGTCCTCGAGCTCATTGTGTGTGTGTTCTGAACACCTCCCAGATGTGCTCCAGCCTCTGGAGTCTCCTCCACACCGGGCCTCAGATTCATCTCTGAAGGCTTCTTTCAGAGAGACGGTAAACAAAGCTTGAGACAATTATTTTATTTTATTTGTTTTAATCGTAACATTTTCACGATGACTGAGCGCTCTTCTCCTCCGAGTCCTTATTACTGTAATGCAAAAAATTATTTTATCTGCCATTATGGTGCTTTTATGTTCTCTCAGTCTTTTTTAAAGAATACCCAGGCTTTTATTGTAATGAAAGTGCTGTCAACTTATTTAACGTAATGGTGGATGAAATTAAATAAAGTCATAGAAAAATAAACTAAAAGTATTATTGATAGAAAAGCCACGCAGTTATCATATGACCCTGAAGAGTTGCAATATTAAGCACAAGTTGCATGGATTACAATTATGAATATGTTATAACTTTTCCATCCCTTTTGAAATTTGATTTAGTTTTTCCCATTTGCTCTAAGTGCATTACTTTGTGTTCCACAGAATAACAAAAGTGAAATGGACAATATTACTCCTGACTGAAGAATAGAATAAAATAAAATAAAATAAAATAAAATTAAATTAAATTAAATTAAATTAAATTAAATTAAATTAAATTAAATTAAATTAAATTAAATTAAAAATACATTAAATAAAATAAAATTAAATTAAAAATAAATTAAATTAAAATTAAATTAAATTAAATTAAATTAAATTAAATTAAACTAATTCACTCATTATAAATATTTTTTTTTTTATACTTTAGCCAGAAAAAGATGTCTGTTAAAAGTATTGTATAATTACATAAAAACAAAGAAGTTAAAAATGTATCTATGCAACAATATACTATATACAGTGTATTTAGAAAATTGTGCAATTATGCACTTCAAACTTTCCTCTCTTTTACAAATGAAACACAAAAAATGGAAATTAGCAATGTTTTCATAACACTTTATACAATCGTCTGCTTTATATGAAGCAGCTGTACTGTACTGAACACGGAAAAACAGTGTCGGCCTTGCTTTAAATGAAAAATAAAAACTTTAGTTTCTGCTGTAAATCAGCTCCGTGTTCGTGTTTTCACTCACGGACGTCAGACATCACCGGACTAAACCGAAGAAAGAACCTGAGACGAGGTCCGCATCTAAGTGGGCGGAGCCACCGAGTCACGCCCACTTATTACATCATCGCCACAGACCAATGGGAGAATGTTTAGCAGCTTCCGCAAACATGTCCAGAACGATGTGTCAAACTATAAATGAACTCCGGTTTGGTCTGCTCTCGTTCGGCCTTTAGTTTGACATGAAATATATGAGACGTTTAGACAGTGTTTAATGCGATACAAGAGAGAACAACAATCATTACAAGAGAGTGTCTAA
>NC_056722.1:7436040-7518540 GCF_018831695.1 Puntigrus tetrazona | reverse complement strand
TATTCCGTTTTAATATAGAACACATTATGTTTAATAATCTAATAAAAATGGTCAGTTTCACTCAGTATTTATTTGTTGTTTAGCTTAGCAGGATGCTAGTGTCAAACAGTTCCTTATGAAAACCAGTGTAGTGACTATGTTTTTTGTTGTTGTTGTTTTTATTATATTAGTTTTATTAAAAATACCATGATTAAAGTATAATTAGTGTAACAAAACCATGGTTAGTTTATGGTTACCCTAACTACGGTAACCATGATTTTTGGTTTTTATTGTAGTAAAATCATGGTTAAGTTGTATTTTAATCGATTTAGAAATGTGTTTTGTTATATACTGCATAGTATAGAATTGAATAAATATATTCATATATTCAATATATATATATATATTTTTTAATATATATATATATATATATATATATATATATATATATATATATATATATATATTTTTTTTTTTTTATATATATATATATATATATATATATATATATATATATATATATATATATATATATATATATATGTATATATATGTATATATGTATATATATATTTATATATATTTTATATTACTATTTGACCACTAAATATTGAGAAAAAGTTCTAATTAAGTTCTTAGCAATGCATATTAATGTTTAAAAATTAAGTTTTGACATATTATGGTAGGAAATGTACAAAATATCCTCATAGAACATGGTCTGCACTTAACATCCTAAAGATATTTCCGCATTAAAGAAGCAAACTGAATCATGTTTATTCTGGCAATGTATTGTTGTCTGTTGCTACAAATCTACCTGTGCCACAGATGACAGCTTTTGTCTGATTGTCCATCAGAGTCACGTACGTGTTTGTTTTTAGCTTAGCCACACGCTAAGATCAGTCTCTATTAGAACCATCCGTGTTTTTGGAGATGAGATTGCTTCATCATTAAGACGCTCCCTATGTAGGCAGCAAGGCGACTCGCTAGGTTTTGGAACAGAGCCTCGGTTTTCTTAAAATGACAAATGAACAGCACTAGGGCACCGGTGACGGCAGAAATGAGTCCAGCAACAAGTTTAATCCGTGCTTGGAGAAACCCTTTGACTTCATGACACTCCTATCTGCTGGTAACTGTTAGTAATCAATCTAACTAAACGGCTGTGTGCGTCGGCCTCGTTAAGGAAGTCATTTGAAGTAATTGCCATCAAATCAGAGAGGGTGTTGCTTTCTCTTTTTTTCCCATTGAAACGAAGCGCCATGGTGTTAAATAGACCTTTTGGCAACAACTTTTTTTTGGAAAGCGGAGCGCACTGCCTGTTCTTGAGGGACTATGATAGAAGAAAATATTAATTATGCCAAGAGCTGCTGGAATGGGGAAAGAAACAGAGGTGTGTGTGTGTGTGTGTGTGTATGTGTGTGTGTGTGTGTGTGTGTGTGTGTGTTTATGCGTGTGTGTGTGTTTATGCGTGTGTGTGTGTGTTTATGCGTGTGTGTGTGTGTGTTTATGCGTGTGTGTGTGTTTATGCGTGTGTGTGTGTTTATGCGTGTGTGTGTGTGTGTGTTTATGCGTGTGTGTGTGTTTATGCGTGTGTGTGTTTGTGCGTGTGTGTGTGTTTATGCGTGTATGTGTGTGTGTGTGTGTGTGTTTATGCGTGTGTGTGTTTATGCGTGTATGTGTGTTTATGCGTGTATGTGTGTGTGTGTGTGTGTTTATGCGTGTGTGTGTGTTTATGCGTGTATGTGTGTTTGTGTGTGTTTATGCATGTGTGTGTGTTTATGCGTGTGTGTGTGTGTGTGTGTGTGTGTGTGTGTGCGTGTGTGTGTTTATGCGTGTGTGTGTGTTTATGTGTGTGTGTGTATGTGTGTGTGTGTGTGTGTGTGTGTGTGTGTGTGCGTGAGGAGAGATTGCTGAAGTTCAGTTTGCTTCAATGTCAGACGGGACGCTTTGGCTTACTGCAATTAATCCATCAACGTCAGGCGTCTGGAGCAGAGAGTTCAGTTACAGAGCAGAGAGCATGCTGGGAGATGTGTGGAGACCAGAGGGTCAGACTCCCTACGACCAAAACATGAAGTGATGCTCGCTACTTATTTTATTTCTGTGATATCAGATATCCTTGGGAAAAAAAAGGCAGGAATTGAATGGATGGAGTTTACGACTGGTGTCCGCTGCTTTTACTGTTCACAAGCCACGCTTCTAGTAAAAGTGAGCTTCAGCATCTTTAAAACAACGCTGTGTTTGTTTCAGGGTTGTTGTAGTATCCCTGAGACGCTCTTCATATTTTGCTAATACTTTACAATAGGCTTCTGGTTCAGTCATTAATTAATGCTACAACTAACAGCATTTGTTACAGCGCTTATTCATGTTTGTTATTGTTAGTCAATAAAAATGCAACTGTTACTTAATTCATGTTAGCTCCATTAAATAATAATATCAGATACAACTTTTTAGTTTTTAGTAATTTTAGTAATTCTTTTAGTTGAGAAAAAAAGAGATAGATTTTATTATTATTATTATTATTATATATATATATATATATATATATATATATATATATATATATATATATATATATATATATATATATATTTTTTTTTTTTTTATTTTATCAATTTTTATTTATGTTTTAGTTTTGGCTATTTCAATAAATCAGGTTAAACGAATTTAAAATAAAAATGTTGTCAATCAATAAATTCAAATGAAATGAATCAATTAATTTAAATTAATTAGTAAATAAATAAATAATATTTTATTAAAGTGAATTTTGTCTTTTTAATCAAACCTTTCAAAGACAAGCAAGCTCAGTTGTGTTAATAAAAAAAACATTAATAATTATTAAATAAATAATAAAAAAGAGTAAGAGAAGTTAAAATATCAAATTAATAATAATAATAATACTAACAATGCATTAATTAAATGATTTTTTAAAATATATTATTGCTAATAATTGCATGTATAATATGTGTCTGGTGTGGTGATGTAGAGTGTGACAGTAAATGTTAAAACCCCCTCTAGAAGGTGTTTTCTAGCGTGAAGAGTTGATATTTTTGTAAACTAGCGCTCTCCTAATAAACCCCGACTCCTCGCGGTCGAGAGCGGCTGACGTAAAGTCTCCACATCCGAGACATCTTTGCTCACAACCTTCAGGGTGTCAGAGAGAGATTGTGACCGAGCAGAAACGTGGAAGTGACTCAGCAGATTCAGAGCGTCGCCGACAGATGAGAGAGTCTTGACTGATCGGCGCGCGGCTTTAGAGGTTAATTATGACAGATGTAGAGAGCGAGGGACAACCTGGACATCCTCCGGTCCACTGAGGAGCATCTAACCCCCCGGACTCCTTCAATCTTCCTGGACGCAGCAGGACGAACCCTCCTTGGCCGCCGCGGAGCTATTTTTAACCTAATAACCCTTTTAAGTTGATGCGTAAAATTGCAGATTTGCTGAATAAATTACACGCGATGGATGGCGCTTTCATACGCAACTGCTGGCCTGTGTGTATCACTCACCGAGATATCTCCAGCCGTTTAGCAATAGTTCGGTCATCTCCTTCGGTGTTAAAGTGCTCGAGGTGCCTTTGAGGATTGGAGAATTAAAGGAGCTTTATGATATAGATATGTCTTCGCAGATGTTATGTCTCGCTGCGTTTCTTCTCCTTCCACTTAAAGTATCGTGGTATAAAGTTGCTGTTTTGAATTCGCACACAACGATAGGATCAGTGCGATCTCTTCAATCTGCTCAAAAAGACTGGGATTAAAACAGAACTATTTAATGCACTAACATTATTTAATACAATAATTGTAAAAATGTAATGTATTCCTGAAGCTGAGAAATACAGAGTGAAATGGAAAGTTCAGTTCAGTTAAAATGTTTTTGGTTCAGTGCATGCTTGTTTAAAAAAATAAAAAAAAAAAAAATAAATAAATAAATAAATAAATAAATAAAATATATATATAAATATAAATATATAAATAAATATATATATATATATATATATATATATATATATATATATATATAAAATATATAAATATATATATATATATATATATATATATATATATATATATATATATATATATATATAATAATTTTATAAAATTAGAAATACATAATATATAAAATCAGAAACACACACATATACATACACACTATAAAATCTCAATTTACTCCATTTTTAATAAATCTGAGTCCGGTTTTTTGCATTCCAGTAAATCTTAATCAAACTGCAGTTGAGTTTTTTCGACTAGGTTACAAAAATAAGCTAAATAAATACAATAAAATAAAATAGCAACAACTAAGCATAACATAAAAAAAAACAACATAATACTAAAAAAATTATTTTGGAAAATAAAAAAGTTTTTGCTTATGAACTGTTCATAGATATAATGAATATACACAGCACACGCATATTTTATTTTGGATGCCGTTAATCATTTGACAGCACTAATTTCTATATACTGTACCGTACGGGATACTGAAACACACTTTCTGTGGTACTTGGAAGAACACCAGGAAAGTCACCAGTGTGAAAGTCATTCAGTACCTTGAGATATATATATATTACTATCTAATACAATCACTACACTTTTTCTCAGCTATACATGAAAAATAATGGAGAAGAAATGCAGTGAGATCAAGATCAATAAGACTCTATATATGTGACATGATAAGAATCCGGTGAGGGCCGCCCCTCAGAATCAAAACTCAATTACGAGCCGTGTTTTGCTCGCCGGAGACTCGATGCAGATGTGATTCGTGTGTGTTTCTCTGTGTGTAAAGCTCTGAAAGCCTCGTGTTCACGTGCTACGAGGAGCGAGCTGATTGAAGAGCTTCTCCAGCATATGGGCCGAGTTCACATGCGTGCCAGACGGATTGGAGTCTTTCCTTTTTCATTTCTGTTAATAACAAACAGAGACAGACGCAGATACGGTGCTCTGCAGGTGGACCAGTCTGAAATATGGGGGAAAAAACTCCTTATTAAAGTCCTTATTCGTTTTTTTTTTTTTATTGCTGCTTAATTTTATTTTATAGAATACTCATATTGTATTGAATATTTTTTGGTACATTTATGCTGCATTTTGGTCATTCTTTTGAAATTAACAACACGGTCCTCACCTCATTATCAGTTATTTATTTCACATATATATCGTACTCATATTCAATACCTCATTCATTTTAATTAATTATCTTATAATAACATGATAATTGCATCATACTAATTTTTTTATGTTTTTTAGCTGTTAATATGGTAACTTTATTATGCTTTTTAATCATTTTTGGATCTCGGTAACCCCAGTCCTCATTTATTATCATTTTTTACGCTATTTTACATAATTTTTTGTATCAAAAAGGACCGTATCGGTACCTTAAAGATGTATATTAACAGCTAAAGTGTACCTATTAGTAAAAAAAATTATACTACTTGAAAATATATATATATATATATATATATATATATATATATATATATAT
Source organism: Puntigrus tetrazona (assembly GCF_018831695.1). Lineage (NCBI taxonomy): Eukaryota > Metazoa > Chordata > Actinopteri > Cypriniformes > Cyprinidae > Puntigrus > Puntigrus tetrazona. The sequence goes on along the minus strand of NC_056722.1, from coordinate 7,513,092 downwards.
ATATATATATATATATATATATATATACCATATTAAACTATTTTTTAAATAAAAATATAATTTTAATTATTTATTAATTTTTAGTTTATTTTTAGATTGAATACTTTTGGAGATTGACCCTATATTTATATAATTTTTAGTTGTTTTTAAAGTAGTATTATATTTTTTTATATCACTATTATGTTTTATATGTTTGATTTTGTTTTGTTTAGTTTTTTTGTAACTATTTATTGTCACTCTTTGTTATTTATGTATTTATTTTAGAGATCAACAAGCTTGATCATTGTCTTTTTTTTTTTTTTTTTTTGACAAAGTCGTCTTTTGGATTTTAGGGTTATGGATTAGAAGTGAAAAATGATGGCAGATTGTTTTAGATCTTGTTTTAGGAGCTCGGTATGACCAGATTAGTTTGGTCCTGGATCGGGTCAGTGTCTGGTTTGGCACCGGTTAGGCGCTGGTTAGTTTGGTTAAAGGATCAGGAGGGTTACACTCTGGCTTCGACTCTGGTTCGGCTTCCTTTTGGTCATCATCTCGTAAAACACCTGGAATCATTTCTAAACGTTAAAACAATGTTTAAAGCCCTCGTCTTTCAAGGGAAGGTAATAGATTTCTAATTGTTTTCTTACGACGTCGGAGGTTTATTTTGCTAGGCTAACGGCTGTTTTGCTTGACGTCTCTCCTGCTGAAGATGGGCTGCAGAAACGCTTCATTTAGCGTCTGAAAGCAGTCAGGACTCTCAGCGTGCTGTAGATGTTTTTAGGAGAAGGCCCAAACCATCGAGTCCAGCTCAATGCATCATCTGAGAGCAGGAACGACTGAAAGCGGCTGTGTTTACACAGAGTGCCACCATATGTGACGTTCACATATATAGAAGAACGGTTTTAAGGTCTGCTGAAACGGCAAACGTCAATTCCAGGAAGCTCTCGAGATCTTAAACGCGCCAGCAGCTCTGTTTGTGTCTGTGATCTCTGTATGTGTTATATGGCTGTTTTTGTGTGCTTTAAGCTAGCGGTTTAAGTTTAAACTTATGAAGAAAGTACATAATACAATTAAAAAATAAAAAATAAATAAATTGTGTAAATAAAAAGTAACTAAATGAAAAGAAATAACTTAATAAATAAATAATAGATAATAAATAAAAATATATATATATTATATATAAACTAAAAAAATTTATTTATTTATTTATTTATTTAATTATTTAATTATATATATATGCAAACTAAAAATTTTGTTTAGTAATTCTCTAAAATTATAAAAAAATATAGTTTAGGTAAAATACTACTAGTAATAATAATAATAATAATAATAATAATAATAATAATAAATAAAACACATCAGTTGTTACACAAAACCTGTATATTTACAATATAAATGACATAATTTTTTTAATGACATTTTTTTAACTGTTATTTATTTTAAAATGTTATCATTTTTAGAATAATTAAATTTAAAAAATAAAAATGAAAGGTATATGAAAGCAAAATTAATATAAATTAAATTTTTGTATAATATTAATAACGTAACTATGATGTATGAAGGGGAAAAATCATTAATTCATTAATTAATTTTTTGTATCATTTGGTGTGTGTATATTTCAATGACCCATATTTTCAAAGCAGCATGACCCTCGGCTCTGGGTCGCTGTTCCTGAGGCCCTTAAACAGGCGCTCGCTGACAGAATGAGCGTCCGGGGCCCGAGTCTCGCCTCACTAACCAAACCTAAACACAGAACAGCAGCCATTGGAAAAATAATTACAGCTGTCCGAGCGGGAGGCCTGTTAAACGCTAGAGTTTGAGGGCTGTGTTTTCGGCGTCACAGCCGACACGTTTCCCATCAATACCTGACGTGAAGGTCTTCGAGCGAGAAACGACGCCAGCGAACAGAAAGGACTACGCTCTGGAGAACTGTAGCGCTGCTGTCGCTTCGTGTTTGTTTATATATCATTTGCATGCTAATTGCGTTAGAGCGTGAGCGCGCCGAACATTTCAATGAGACGCACGCAGCTGGACTCACGTTAATGCATCATCTAGAGTTGATCTGTGCAGCGCTATCGTACATCACTGAAAGCGTCGCACACGCGTGTGTGTGAAGCAGCCGTGCATGCCGCCGTTTATCAAGGTTTATTGTTAGAGGTACACAGACTATTTTATCCAATCGTGCAGGTGGCTTAGATCATTTTTAGTACTTGGCAACTGTTTCGGGGTCTGTTCCGTATGGCTCGCGCGATTACACACACATATCACAAACTCACACGTACACGGGATTCAAAATTAGCTTGGTACCGCATGAGCCAGCTAGACATGAATTGAGAATGGCCACAGATATTTCATTTTCAATATTTAGTATTTAAGCAAATACTACATGGGCCATGAAAGCGTATTTGTAAAAGTATAGCTCGAAACTTTGGGGTCTACCTAGACGAACTGATCAATTTTATTTAATTTAATTTAATTTATTTTATTTTATTTTATTTTATTTTATTTTAATTTAATTTAATTTAATTTAATTTAATTTAATTTAATTTATTTTAATTTAATTTAATTTAATTTAATTTAATTTACATTTTTAATTTTTAAAATGCAAAATTCCACTTGTTAAAAAAAAAAATCTTGGGAAAAATACCCAACAATTTCACAAAAAAATCATATCATCATATTAGAATGATTTCTGAAGGATCATGAGACACTGAAGACTGGAGTAATGATGAGAACATTCAGCTTTGATCATAGCAATAAATTACATTTTAGATCGTATATTAAAATAGAAAACAGATTTCTAATAATATTTTGCAGTACTGTTCATTTTAACACATTTTAAATCAAATAAATGCAGTGTTATTTCAAAATGTCAACTGCTGCTAAATTAAGCTTTAATTAGTTCTACACCAAATTTCCCTTTTAATTCAATAAATAATAAATATTCAAATAAATACACAAAAAAAAATCAATGTAATGTTCCATTTCCATATGAAAGGAGCCTTTTTTTTTTTTTTTTGCTCTCCAAAAAACACTTTTTACTCCCATTTAGTGTTGTGTGCTCTCTCTCCACACACACACACACACACAAATCCCCGACCCGAGCAGCCAAGCCCATTCGCTCCGATCGAGGCGTTTTCAGAATTCCACCATAAGCAGGATTAATGTTGTCTCCGCACTGGTGCATGTTTGAAGTGTGGGCCTGCTGTGTCTTTGTGAGGAACCCTTAACGAGAAACAAGTGGATTAAATGCATGAAAAGGTCATTAAGCAGACGAGTTGAGGGAGTTTGGGCTCGGATCTGAACGGGCCGAGTCTCAGAGCGTGTTTAGTCTACAAGCTTTTGCTCTTCCTCCCTCTTGTTCTCCACCTCCTCCCACGACCACACAGGGAAGATAATGGGCCTCATATTTGGGCCATCCATCAGTGCCTTAAACTACAGAGAGGAGTTATGCGCTCTCTCCCTCACCGTCTCACACACACATACCCAATGGGGAAAAAGAGGCAGAAATGACCTCAAGAGTTAAAAATGTGACGGATGCAAGACGAATAATGTGTCTGACACCTCACTTCGCATCCAGTAGAGCCATTTATATTCCATATTATTTTAGCACGCTTTCTCCCTCCTCCATCTGCAGATAAACGCAACCCCGATATGCACATTTGTCTTCAGCGAGGGATGTAAATTATAGAAGTGAATTAGGAGGGAAGGATTTATAGAGGAAAAAAGTGAGACTGCATCTTTTTTCTTCTCTTTCTGGCATGTTTTCTTTACTCTCTCTCTCTCTCTCTTTTTCCTCCACCCCTAGGCAACTCCACGCGAGACGTGGGACCGTCGCTGGGTTTGAAGAAGTCGAGTTCCTTGGAGAGCCTCCAGACGGCTGTTGCCGAGGCGACGCTCAACGGAGACGTCTCGTTCCACAGGCCACGCCCCAGAATCGTCAGGGGGCGGGGCTGCAACGAGAGCTTCCGGGCGGCTATCGACAAGTCTTACGACAAGCCGGGACTGACTTTAGTCAACCCCGACGAAGACGACGAGGGGATGGAGACGCGTAAGTATTGCGTCCCAGTTTGCATTGCGTCCATCCTAAATAGATTCATAGTGTGTTGAAATGAGTATCAGGGATGGTTTACTATTTCCTTTGAAAATCTGAGGTGCAATGGCTAATATTGTCCACGATCCATTCAATTAGAACTACAAACGCAAATAAAAGTGTTAAAAAACTACAAACATGGTGGATGCGTGAGAACAAGTTTCAAAGTGGAATGTTTAAGTTTGATTTATTCTGCAACTGCATGGACTTAATTGAGGCCTTATCCTCATTTTTTGTATAAATCTCGATCTGCTTAAATTTCAACCTAGCTTTTAGTTTCGACGTAAAGCGAGGTAAACGCGCACACACACAGATTGCGACTAAAAGCATGGAGTCATGCACAGTCTAGCAAACAGCACGTAAAATGCCGCAGCGCATCATGGCGGTGAGCTTGCACGAACAATAAATGCTTTATTTAAATGCAACAGTCTAGTTTGATCATTATTTAGTCCAGCCTGTGCCTCGTCGTCTACTTTCTTAACCTCCCGTTTTCTCTTTATATTGAAAATGGCAACTCATGTAATCACAGCTATTACCATAATTGCGCAGGGCACAGTAAAGGCGATCTGACACAATATCAATGGCAATTTCATCAGTTGTCTCGCACAATGACTGGCCCAGAATATTACGAGACGCCCGCCTATTGAGGTTCACTTTATAGACAGCGCTCAGTGGAGAAACAAGGTCTCACGAGGACGTCTTGTGTTATTCTGAAGATTAGAATAGCAGAAGAGATCCTCCCGCCGTAAGTAGGTCAGGCCTTCCCTCAAAGACCCGAAAGGAAATAAACAGCCAATAAGCATGGGTATAACTTTCACTATTCATTTCGCCCATGACCAAATGAATTTCCAGACGTACTCGCTGGGCATTTTTCTCTAATGGGACCAGGGTTTTAAAGGGATATTTCTCGATGCTCGCAGACTCGGTGATTTGCTAAATGCGTTTGGGTTCATTTTTACGGTTCATTGATTTCTCGCAGCAGCGATTTGTATTCTTTTCATATTTTAGATTGTTATTAACCCATTTTAAAATATTGCACTGAAGATTTATTTTATTTTTAATTTTTTTCCTGGCACGATAAGCAAGGAACCAAATTAAAATATGTGTGCAGTACTTGTAAGGTGTTTGGAAACATTAGTTTGGAATGCATTTGCATCGCTATTAGAAATTAAGAAAATATTTATTTCGAATTTTTATATGTATTTTTTGCATCGTTACTGAATTTTTAACATCATTAACGATAATGAATAGCGATCCTTCAGCATAAATATTTGCTGCTCAAGAAACATTTATGATTATCATAAATGTTGAAAACCAAAAGCTGTTTTGATCAAATAAACACAGCTTTATTAAAAACAATAAAAATCGCAATGTTTTCAAACTTTCATAGAGTTTGCCTGCAGTCTGAGTTTAATAATACAGCGTTTTGTCCCTAGTGCTGTGAATTTATTTGTATTTTTTTTCTCAAATGAGTTTATGAAGTCTGTACGACAGACCTGTCTATTTAATAACACCTGCCAGAGGGAAAAATCACGCCATCCCTTTGTTCTCCATTAAAAGATTCCATTAAAAGGAAGCCGAATTTTTTTTCAAAAGAGTCAAATTATTTCCTCAATCGCTTTGTTCTTGTAAGCTGTGTCCACGTTGGGCTAAATACTGTCTTATCTCTTCGGCGGAGCAATAGAGGGCAAACGTGTGAGATTCGGCGGTAGAAGCATATTGCATTTCCTCGTCTTCCAATATTCAAATAACTCTGTTTTTCAATTTAGATAAGAGGAACCTGCCTGTGCCTGTCACCGAGGTTAATAGTCAAAAGTTGACAGATAAGGGCAGGCTTTTTCTTTCCACACAGACACTTTTATTTACATAAAATGTGAATTTGGCATCACCCGAGGAAAAATGTGTCACTGGGAGATATCCAGCCGGGAAAATGAGCTGGGCTGTGTTTCGTTGTGTTTTATGTTTTTAAATATCAGACTTAAATGCGCTCGGCTCTTTTTCCCACCGGCTTTTTTAGCCAGAGTGGCAATTTCAAGACTCCATTAGAAGTGATCGGCGCTCTAAAGGAGAAATGAATACCGTGGCACGTCAAAAGGAGACGACTAATGATGCCTTTTGATTGCCGTGTCAAAACATTTACCACTCAGTCCTGTGTAGCTGAAATTTGCCGTTAATTACCGTAATTCCTTCCTTTTTACATTTCAGTCAACAATTAGCAGAACCGTAACTTACTGTGATAACCGTTTTAATGAAAAGGCCATTGATCTGTGAAGTCGCTGCTGTATTGACTGCTACTCCATATAGCCACGAATCTGCTTTTCAACTTAATACGGATGCTAATAAATGAGAGGAGCCCTGTCCGATGCATTCTTGCCTGTGGTTGCACTTCTGTAAAATGTGGACCTGTTTTCAGCTGGTATTGGTCTCTCAAAGAAATCATGAAAGTGGTTGAAAGACAAAGGTGATGCAAACAGGAATGTGTCTCAAAACACATCTTAATACCAGCGGTAAACTACTTGTCAATTAACTGATTCGTTTTACTGCCACATGTGCATTATTTCTTAACGTATCAGTGGACTCTTCAAGGTTAGTAGAAGAAGAGAAAAACACTGGGTTATTGGTTATTTTTGTCTCTTTCTCACAATGCGACAAGATTTTTCATTCCATCTCCTAAGATTCAATCTTTCTGAAGGCAAAAATGAACCTTTTGAGCTTTCCTCAATGCTCAGACTATCCAGAATCACTTCCATGACGTGATCAAAAGAGGTGTCCGAAACGACTCATTTCAAAGGCTAGTTTTAATCGCTGAATTAAAAAAAGGGATAAAAACAATATCCAAATAATCCGTGTTAGCATTATTCTCATCTCCTGAGCTCAAAAAGAATTGTATAATTGTTCAATGCACTGATTTTACAAACCCTTGTCTTGTGCTCATCCGTTCGGATATCGTTTCAGTAGATGGCAGAATGACAGAAAACACTGATAGTGAATAAAACAAAAGAAGCGTTCAAGCGCTCGTCTGAGCACACAGATATATCCGTGACGGTCTCTCGCTTTCATGAGGCCTTTCTTCCAGTTCTCACTCACGTCAGAGATTTGTTGGTTATTAATAAGCTCTAATCACGCAGGCATCTGTCTCCAGCGCCACATCTCCGCCGTTACGTCGCTCTATTCAAAAGCACTTTGCTTTTAGTGCCCTCTAATTTTTTCCTCTTTTCCGAGCGTTTTTAAACTTACAATTAGTGACAAATTAATCACGTCCAGACCATCAGGAATGGAGACAGTAGCTGTAATCAGACGCTCGCCGAAATGGAAATGAGCAATACCAGCCAGCTGCGGTCCCTTATGATTATACCGATATGCGACGTATCAAGAAGATAGGTGGTGGAGAATGAATTAGCATTGCAAACGATACTTCAAAATAAAATGTTCCCACAGAGAGTCGCTCGCTTTTCCAAAACAGCATCAAAGTACTTGCATTAATATATCATTAATGAAATACATCATCCCGTTGACTGGAATCCATAAAATCAGCGTTACAAAATTCATGGGCTATCAGATGTTAAGAGTGCTCTGAGAATATGATCCTCCTTCGGCTTGTCCATTAGAAGAGACGAACTCTTTGTCTTCCAAGTAAACATCTTAATAGTGTGGTGACGTGATAAAATACTCTTTCCTTCGGAAAAGATCGAAACACAAAACAGTTATTCGGGAAAGGGTTATTCGGGGAAGGTTACCTCTAAAAGTAATGCGTTACGTTATTGCATTACTCTCTGTGAAAAGCAACTAATTGCGTTTCCTTATTATTTGAAAAAAAGTCATTCTGATGTTTGCAAATTAAAAACTGTTGCTTGAAAAAAGTCATTTGAATGCGTTACGCCAAACACAGCAGAGCCAGTTTCACTAAACAGAGAAAAGTAGTGCGAGAGAGCAATTACTAAAGTACACCGATGGGTGTGGAGATTTCCACGGGTGGTTTACTAAATACATGCAAATGAAAAAACACAGACGCAACATCTCATTCACACGTCAACCAACACAAGATACCAAGCGCAGAACAAATTCGAGCAGTCGCGAATAAAGAATAAAGCGCGAAGAATAAAGAAGCCGTAGTACGTTGAAAAGAAACGGAGGCCACAAAATGCTAGAAGTTGCAATACGTTTTGATGGAGCTGGTATCGTGGGTGTAATAGTCGATGGTCGAGCAAATTAAAATGAATATAGTTTGGTAAATGATTTCTTGCGTTCAAAATAAATTACGTGTGGAAATAAAACGTTTTTAATTCCACGTGCTCTTCTAGCAACAATAGCTGCAGCCATTTTAAACGCACAGTGGTTTTGACAAATGGCGCAAATACCGCAGTAATTTGACGAGCGCGAACATTAGCAAAATGCATTGCACGATGCATTTGAATACATTTACTCTCTTAAATTTTGCGTCCGAAAGGGAAACTACGAAAAGCTGGTAATAAGGTGCTGAAATGACCGCGTCCATGCCTTTTCAGCGCTAATCTGTCCTTGAACATCTTTAGTAAAAGCTGACAGCACTGTTTTAACCGTCCCTCAGTCATACAGTCAAACTCCAGGGGTTTTATATTCTGGCCGCATGATGTCTAGACCTCGACTTCAGAAGGAGAAACTATTATGCAGTAATCGATGGTCAAAAAACTGCAGTAGTTGAGACGGCTATAGATGTGGTACTGCTGATACTCTGTTCAGAGCGCTGAGGTGAACAGAACACGGGCCTCTTCTGGTGCACTTTAGCCTTTTCAACTTCTAAGTTCACTTTCTCTGTTAGTTTTATTGGGTCAGTGAGGAATAACGCTAATAGGCTTCCTTCACTGCTCCTGGGTAACCGAATTTGAGACCGCCGAACTGTGGTGGGAAGATGTAACCCTTCAGAAGCAAAAAGATAATGGGGTTCCTTCAGATTGAGTAACCTCTGAGGTAAAAGTCTGCTAAGGAAAAAAGAGATTCGGGCAAGATGAGGAGCTCATGAGCCTCAGTTAGATATAGCTGGACTTCAAGACGAGGTCTCATTAAGATGTTTTATTAAGTCAATGTTTAAAGAAGTCAGACCGTTGAAGTTTTCTGCTTTGAGACACTATATTAGCCCAAATTCCTTATCAGTAAAACTAGGGTATCAGTTGAGCTCCAGTTAAAAACAAATGTCTAGAAAAAACGGTCAACTGTCATATTCAACAAATTTCAACAAAAGTAAAATACCTGAAAAAACAACCACCTTAATTTAATAATAATAATAATAATAATAATAATAATAATAATAATAATAATAATAATACATATTATTTGTATAATAAATAATTATTATCATCAATAAATTGTTAATATAATAATAATAGCAAACAACATTCTATTGGTAATAATTATTTATTTTGAAAATAATTGTATTATTATTATTATTATTATTATTATTATTATTATTATTATTATTATTATTATTATTATTATTAACCATATAAACCCACTGTCATTAAAGTCACTATAAATTTAATTTAATTTATTATTATTTATTGTATATATATATATATATATATATATATATATATATATATATATATATATATATATATATATAGACAGAAATTTTTTATGTCTTTATTTTTTTTAATATTATTTAACAAGTGGTTGCTAAGATCTAATAGTTGCTAAATGTTTGAAAGGGTATTTTGGTGGTTGCTGGTGTTTGGTTTTTGGATTTATTTGGTGAACCTAATCTTGTGCGACTAATTGTTGCTATTGCTTAATTGCATGTTTATCTCTCTTTCTTTCTCTCCACCATCTCAGTGGAAGAAGATACAGAAGAGAGCTCTCGATCAGGCCGTGACTCCATTTCCACGGCCACAGACCTCGCTCTCCCACCCTCCAACACAGAGAAACAGCTGAATGGAGGACGCACCAAAGAGGGCAAGAGGAAGGAGCGAGGAGGGAAGGACAAGAAAGACAAGAGCAAAGCCAAGAAAGGCGTGTTGAAGGGCCTGGGCGACATGTTCAGGTAGAGTGAATGGCCTTGTGTGTAGTTTGGTTTGGTTTGGCTTGGATTAAATTAAATTAAATTAAATTAAATTAAATTAAATTAAATTAAATTAAATATTACATTAATTAATAATAATATTATTGTTATTATTATTATTATTATTATTATTATTATTATTATTATTATTAACCATATAAAACTACAGTCATTAAAGTCACTATACATTTATTGTTAATTTATTTTATTTTGCCTTGACCCACACACTCTTGCTATGATTTGTTGATGCTTGAGGCAGTTTAGTTGGAGGTTATTTTTAATAAGGGAATGTTTTATTCATCAATGCATAGGTTTCTTGCTCATATTCATCACTTGCAGTTGCAGGACTGGGAACGTTTCTGAAACATGTACATTAATGTGCAAGGCAGCAAACGTGTAGCTTCTGTGTTCCTCGTAAACATCTTTGTTGCCTGGTTAAATGTCACCCCAACTGTGACTGATTTGCAAAATTCCACCGCCAACTTCACCCTACAAAGAGTTCGAAGCAAATGCGGAATCGCTTAATTTTGAAAATAAATCCATATGGAGGATTAACATTTGCTTGGCTTCTCCTCGCAAAGCTCCTCCAGAGGGACGAGACAGGTACAGATAACACACTTTTGGGGGCCGCTATCATGAAAAGGTGCTTTCCTGGTCTCCTGCCCCTCTGGGCTCTTTGAAATAACGGGCCGTGCATCCGATTGGTTGAGAACGTGCGAAGTGTTTCCCAATGCCAGGCTAATTAAGCCGGGGCCTTCATTAATTATTCTGATTTGGTGCTCATTTGAATCCCGCATAAATTATCCACGCTCTTATCTGAACAATAAGTTGTTTTGAGGCGGATTAGCGTAATGGGATTAGTTAGCGTAGTGCGTTGCATGCTGTTCCGTAATGAACAATAAAAACGACAAGTGTTTCCAGGTCATGTTTCAGGAGCACTAAAGGGTTAGTTATAGTGGCCCTTGATTCGTGCTCCGCCACTCCAGCTCTCTTTTGTCCTGTAGAATGAATGCGATGGACAATTACTGGTCCATAATGACATGTTAGGTTGTGGCCCGTGTTTTCAGCTGAATTTGATTAATTAATTAGGAATAGGAGCATGAGAACTTCTGCATTCATTTTAATCAGTGCTTGGTAGTGGGGGCACGACTGTTGGTGTAACGATTAACGCATGTTACACACTTTTGGTACTAATTACATTTTCAGCATGTCAGAGTTTTGATGAAATAGAGGTACTGACAGGTATATTTATATCAAAAGGGGGGAAAAAGTTGGGTGAGGAATTGGTGGTTTGATGAGATATGGGAATTTCACTCAGTTGTATGTTAGTTTGTAGAAGACTGATTAAAACAGTTTGACTTACTGTAACAAGACCGAACATGGATGATTTCACAATAGATATAGATATAGACATAACATAGTAGATAGTAGATATGTTGCATTAATTATCTGGTGCATTTATTTACTTGCAAACTGGTAAAACAAAACACAAATGTTACTTATTGAATTTTTATTATATTTTATTTTTTCGTTTGTGTTAGTGATGTTTGCCTGGCAAAACAACCACCTTAACTGTACTATTATTATTATTATTATTATTATTATTATTATTATTATTATTGTTGTTGTTGTTGTTGTTGTTATAGTTTAAACAATATATTTATAAAATTATTATCATTATTATTATTATTATTATTATTATTATTATTATTATTATTATTATTATTATTATTATTATTATTTATAACAAGTAATAGGTTGAAGTTTAATACTAACAAACACAAATCATGTCCCACATCCCCATTTTTAAGTTTTAGGCACATTTACGTTTGCTCAGAACAATTTGTGGGCGAAATCTAATCAAATACAAATATGAATGAAAAAAAAAAAGCATTGCACAGATTTCTCTCGTTCAGGTTGGTCGTGAGAACTAGCTGCTTGGTTCGAAACTGACCAAACACAGAACTGTTGCTAAAGTGACCTTACCTTTATAGGAGTTACAGTATGAGTGTGTAATGTGGTTGTAGATGTTATTTGCAGCAACAAAATATGTAGACAATATTTGAACAATACAGGACATGCATATTCGCCTGCATTTGTTGAAAGTAATGCTCCCCAACAGTTAATGGTGGCTATTGATTGAACCTCAGCTTCTCCAACCGCGTCCACTATTCATCACGTGATGCTTTAGAGCTGAAGCACATGTCATACAGTCATTAGCGCTGGACATTGTTGGAGGTCACCCAAGGTTGTGGTGTGCTCATCATGCTCAGGCTCTTCATGTCGTATTGAGACCCTGAGAACACCTGGTCCATGCTTAGCCCACACCGGTCTTCCCAGAGGAGAGGAGCTGTTCTGGATTTACAGCTTCAGTGATGAGGCTGAATGAGCTTCAGGTGTTTGTCATCACAGACTGCTGGCAGCTTCCACAAACCCTGTTCTTGGCTCTTGGAACCATATCACTGGTTTTATTATTCTCATTATTTGTATTTGTTTTTTCATCCTGCAATTATCCCAGAAGAGCTTGTGCGCCGTTTTCTTGGGAGGTGCCAACAGGGCGACTCTGTGAAAAGTTACATATTTGTATTTTTCTCTAGCCTATGTCTCAGGAACCATATGGGCTCGATTTTTGAAGTCTTTCCCGGCTGTTCATCCAACTTGCAAGAAAATTGGCGTATATCGTCTAGAGACAACCTTGACAAAAAGTCGTCAAAAGAATTTCGATTTGTTGAATAACAGATTCGAGCCAATAACATTTTCAGGCGTTGCGCATAATGACTAAATTGGCTTGTATCATGTTTACGCAAAATCCAAAGTTCACTAAACTTGGTACACGTGGATGTCAAGGCCGTGTGAGGATGCATACCAATTTTCATCAATTTCTGATTCTAGGAAAAGTTATAAGTCAAAAAAGAGTGTAGCGTAAAGCAAGAATTAACATTTGCGTTAAAAACGGCTGCATTTACATCATCCACGCAATCTGGTCTTTCAGATTTCACATTTGTGGTCAATTTTGGAATTATTCTGGTGGCTACATATAGCCCAGGTCCCAATGCAATCTTTTTTTTTTTAATCAGTCAATTAAAATGAGAAAAATGTAAATCAGATTGCGTATAATGCAGTTTCCCATAACAAGCTGACAAGTCATATGTCAATGTTTAACACTTAAGGGTATGATTATGTTCACAACTGTAACTACTGTACCAATAGTAATATCATGTGTGCTTAGCAAACCCAACAACCATTATAGGTGGAAGGAGGTCAAATCAACCCAATAGCAGATTAGTCAGAGGTGGAAATGTATATGCATTTAGCGAGGGAGTGGGAAGGATTGTGAATGTTCATTAAGATCTGATATGGAGGTCTGGAACCCAGCGGAAACAGAAGCATCCTCCTTCACTCTTATTACATCTACCCCTCTTCTGAGGAGATCACACACACACACACACATACGCACACATTGCCAGGAGAGTATGGATTACTGACATTCAACTCCTCTCTCATTGTGTTTTCATTCACACACATACAGATTCACTTCTGCAATACACACTCATCTGCAGTCTCTCAAGGCCCATTTAACTGTAGCCCTTCACTTTTTTTATCTCTTGCATCTTAGTATGAAGCACACACACACACACACACACACACACACACACACACACAAGAGGTCTCTGAGGCGTTTGCAATACACTGCAATTGGAGCTCATCTGCATGCGTGAGTAAACGTGCACTGATGAGCTCTGAGCTTAATGGACACACTGATTGGAAGAGCATTAAAATCAGAGCTGAAAGACAGTGAGAGGAAGAGAGGAGAAGAGAGAGACGAGGTGATCAAAGAAGAGCGAGAGAGAAATCACTAATGCAGGAATACAAAACAGCTGAATGAATGACCAGGCAAGTGGAGGCAGCAAAATTGAACAAAAGTTAAATTTTTATTTTAATTTTTTTGTCCTAAAAAGAAATTCACTCACCAAATTAAAGTTGCAGAAAAAAAAGATTTATTTATTATTATTTTTATTTTTTTTGGGCAAAACGGTTTTAGAATACACTCTAAATAAAGGTGCTAAATGTGATTTAATAAAAAAATTCTATATGTTACTTTATTCAAAGGGGCATTGCAGATTTTTTGGTTTGTATTTGTTTGTTTTAGTTGTCAAAAGTGTTCTAGAATTATCTCTTGGTTCAAAATCTTACTTTCAATCACTCTCCGCTGCTAAATTTTATTAATTGTATAAATGTACCATATTGTTAGATTTATTATTATTATTATTATTTCATTACATTTAGGGGTTAAGCTTTTTTTTAAGGGTTTTGCTGTATCTAGATTTGTGGTGAACTCTTTTGATTTAAACCAGTAGGTAACCACCCAGAACCTCTTTCCAGTGCCTCAGCAAACAGCTGAGCAATCTGACATCAGCGTGCTTGAAGTTATTGCTGCAGCTTAATGGCAGCTCTTGATGTAAGCCTTACTTCAGAACACATGGTGTGTGAGATGGCTGTATATCTGCGGGTGTTAGATGTCATGCTGACCGCACATAGATCGAAAGAACAGGTCATCAGCTCCGAACTGTGACATGCGTGCAAGCGTTCAACAAATGACCTGAAAGGGGTTAGATGACATTCATCTTCGCTTGTCCTACAGGCTTAATCATACATGCACCATAAACGTGTCTGACATTCTCTTTGACCCGGCCTTTAGCATCAGCTCCTTACCGTATAAAGGCTGTGGATGTGACCATGTTAGCGTGTCAGACGCCTCACTGCACCTGATCTGTGTGCGACATTACAAGGACGGTTCACCCTTCCTTTATTCCAAACTCATTCATATCATTTGTATTTTATATATTTAGATTTAAATAAATAAATAGTGTGCCTGTATTACTTATATATTATTATTATTATTTTGTAATTAATCACATGACGTGGCAGTTAATTAATATAATTAATTGTGAATTAATTGCACATCAATTTATGGATCAAATGTAAGATTTTGAAATGAAAGATGAATCATTAACAAGATTAATGGAAAATGCCCCAATTTTGAAATTGAAAGGCGTAATTGAAATATATATATACATCATTTATATATATATATATATATATATATATATATATGATGATGACGGAACGTTTATTTTGAGCTGAACTATACCTTTAGCGGTCAGAGGAGGCAGATGTGTTCATTGGCCTCAAAGATATGGGTGGCTTGAGTAATATGTGCTGGAAGAGTGGAGAAATAAGGGATACAAGCAGAAGTAAAAGACATAACTGAGTGCATCGGAGTGAACTGGGCCACAGGAAGGAGGAGCGTTAGAGATAAAGACAACCACTCCTGTTTTCACGGAACTGGTCACGGCAACTTTGGCTCGAGGGAAGACATGCCTCTACGGCTTGCATTAGTGGACACTATTAATAGGATGCAATTTCTAATCCTGATGCCCTCTCACATTGAATTAGCCCATCCAGTCCCTTCCCCCTTCACTGACCTTCAAACCTCCGTGTAGCACCATCCTGAACTCCCATCACAACCTCCAGCCCGGAGCGACAGCACAGGGCCTCAGGGACCTCAGGGGTCCAAAGGGGGAAGAGCGCAGATGCCTCCCCCTCAACCAACTTTATTATTTTCCCTTGTTGAGTGAACATGTTGCTGGGGAGGATTGTGGGAAATGGTACCTTTCAGTACATAGGGCTTAGATGCACGATGTAGGCCTTTATATGCTTTTCCATTTATACAGCCAGATCCCTCAAATTGTTCCAAAGCAGTACGTTCTCACTCATTAGTTTAACGTAAACACAGAACACTTCACCATGAAGAGGTAATTACGGAAACACTGGAGAACAGCGCACCAGTTACATTCACCATAATCAACCTCAGTCACAGATAAATGAAGCCGCCATGTGTAATGACTGAAACGTGGATAGACGTGAGCAGTGCAAAGTGATCATAAAATATATATATATATAATGTATATCTATATATATAAAATCTATATATACTTAGTTATATTATGTTCACACATAATATCAGCTGCATAAGTCCTTGTCAAAATATACACTACTAAAATAAAATGGCTATGCTATTGCAATACAATACTGCCTTGTTGCAATACCCCCTTGATTTAAACATGTTATAGTGTCTTGTTACAGAAGCTGCACAATTATCGTCACTTACCCCCTTTTTAAGGCAGTCAAAAGTGTCTGCTAAATGTGCAACTGTAAAAATATCAAGCATTTGTACATTGTCAGCATTATAATTTCTGCGTAGCTAGCTGCCAACTGATAGTTTTGTCTGCAGCATAGTCAAAAAAATCGCTCGCTTCACCTTTACGGAGTGTGACTGAACAGGAAGTGAGGCACAGAGGACTTGAGATATTGCAAAGTGATCACTTGTCAGAATGCCAGCTCTTCGGGTGGTGTCGTCCATCTGTCTCCTCTATATGACAGAGGTGTTGTTTGTGTCGTGACCTCCCGAAATGAAAAGAAATTAAAACAAAAGAAGTGAGATTGTCCCTCAGTAGGCTTAACACTGGGCTGTGTAAATATCATACCTCTCTGAAAATAGTCCTCGCCGTGGTGGTCTGCACCGATTCATCGACAGGCTTCCTTCAGGGGTCACGGAGGGAGATATTCTCACCTCTATCCCACCATCCCATTATCCACCTGCCAATCAAACAGCCTCCGCTCGCAGCAGGGTGCACAGGGGTATAACCAGAAAATGAGCTCCCGGAGACCCAGTAAAATAAATAAAGTAATTGACATAACAGAGATTCCCATTAAATATGAATGGAATTTAATTTAAAAGCTTTTATTAAGCATGCATTATACCATGCATGAGGTGATTGCTCGTCATTGTGCGTTTTCAAATGAGAGATTTAGCCAACTTGGGTGCAATGAGAAGCCCGCTCTGTTCAAACCTCGTATAAGCGTTCGTACATTGCTGGCTGCCCATCACAGAAACGCCAGGTGCAATTGCGTTTGGAGCTATCATGTCTTTGCATCCGGTTTCCAGTCCCTTTGGGTCAACAAGGTACTAAGGGGGGCAACACAAGGCAGTTAATCGAATTTGAAACCTGGGCAAAGTTGAAACCAAACACCGGCGTGTCGCTCAAATTTGTAAAGGCTTTGTCAGAGAGCCAGGACTTGAATATCTGAGGTCTATTTTGCTCTCAGGTTTAAATAAGAGCCTAAAACCTAATTATTCCTGTGATCAACAGACCGCTGCGTTTCTAAGCTCTGATCTGCTGAAGTTACATTGAGAATCACTTCGTTTTGATCAGCGTAAAAGCACGGCACTTTTCGCTTTGCGAATTGCGTCCTTCGGGACGATGATCATCTTAACAAGACAACAAAACCAGCTTGTGAGAGCTTTTATCACACAAATAGAGGAAGAGATCCGGAGACGGCGTAAAACGAAGCCAGAAAGAACAAATTATTAGAGTTCCAGCTCACAGGCTCCGATAGCAAGTCTGATAACACTAGGCATTTAACAGTTTATGGAGATGAGCAAGTGACCACTGAGTACGAGGTACAACAAATGAGGGAGAATGTTTATCTTGAGTCACTGCAGTGAAGTGCCAATAAGACGTCTTTGTACTCTCAACTTGTGATGGATAGCATAACATTTCATGAGAGATTGCAAGCACTGTCAAAAACACTCCATTAGCGAGATGCAAAAGTGCTGCACTTGAACATGTCCTTTCATTCACCAGACAAGCATGTGTGTTTCTGAGCATGTCTAATGAAACCTTAGTGGTGTCTTTCCGCGTTAATTACCAGGAGAGTTTTGAGAACCGAGAGCTTTCGGTGTTTTCGATGTTGCATCATGAATTGCCCGCTTAATGAGGAAAATGGCAATCAGCAACTCACGGCCTCTCGACCGCCTGGTTGTTACACAACCACAAAATGAAGCCGAGAGAGCAGTGAAAGGCCACGGCCTCGGACGCCGAGCCAAAGTGAGGAGGTTGATACGAATGCGGGGGAGTTTAACAGGTAAGATAAGGCGAGTGAAAATAATTATGTAGATAATGTAAATGAAGTGGGCAGAAAAGAGCTCAGCTATAGGGATGCCAGTAATGAGACACCGAGAGTGAGTCACAAAACCGTACAGGGAATAATGTCAGGAGGGGAGCGAGATGATGAGGCAGATGCAGTGTCAGAGGTTGCTGATGAGGGAATGATACAGTAGATAATAAACAGTAGTTGAGTTTGCCAGTAGTTGTAATCTGTACTCAGGGATCTTCTTCACGTCTGCAGTTTGAAGCAACTCCGATAACAAGAGGTTTACCCCTTGGTATGCAACTAGTTTCAGTGGTATTTTGGCAGGTTTTACTGTGAAAACCTGGCAACCCTGAGTCATTGAACCACGCCCACTCCTTGTTAGTTTCCATGGTAACTCATTGGTTCCTTATGTTAACCTGTGTATTGATAGTCCTTGTGTTTCCTACATGTTTTGCTTCTTTGTTGCTTTGATATTAAACTTCCTGCATTTAGATTTATATTCCCTGCCTGGCTTTTCATCCTCCAGCTCATAACACAGTTTATCACTGTATTGATTTATTGTTTATTTCTTCTAGATGTTTTACATACTGTACAGGATTCCACCCTGCTGTGAGCTATTTAATGTTTATTCGGCTTTTAAGTTGGTTTGAGTTAGGTTTTGCCTCTTTTGCAATAAACAGCTTGCGCGAGGTAGAGGTTAAACACATCCACGGAGCTCCATCTGAGAAGAAAGGGCAAATTGTTTTCTCGTCAGGAGATCAGGAGACAAAGTCGTCTCTTCTGTTTATATTCTGCAGCGAAAGCAAGAGCAGAACTGAAATGTTACAAAACCCTAAAGCAAAGGTTGAAGTATAGTATTAGGCCGGCTGAACAAAAGTACGTTGACAGTCTCACAGCAGATCTGCTTTGGCTGATCTCCAGGGACAGATGTTGGTGTTGGTGTGTATCATGCTGAGGTGCTGCTGGAATGTATTTGGATGAGATCCCTTCCCAAGATTTGCCAGCAGGAAGTTCGACACCGTTAAGAAAAGCAATGCAACTTGTAAAAACCCGGAGACCTGTTGTAATCTCAGGCAGGGATTGCTAAATCTAACTTGCATCGAAGTGCAGGATTTCCTCAGAGAGATAATCAAGATTTAATTCAGGGCTGCCATCTTTTTTGGGGGGCGAAATATTAATTGGACTTTTAATGGGAGCTGGGACGGGATCATCATTCGTCTGTAATGAATATTGAAACACTTGCTTTGGCAGGACTAACATTATTCCACAGATCAAGGCTGCAACCATGAAAAGTAACTTTCCTTTGGAACTAAATATGGGGTTCTGGCCAAAAGAAGATCTATTGCTACGCAACCCATCCTTGGCTCTGTAGCCAGCTACCTTGAAGGAGGTACTGCTGGGTATAAGAATGGCCAAACTTTTCCACTTGTTACCTATAGAGGGGTGGATGTCTGCTGAGAACTTGGCGAACGGCCACACACTTGGCACAAAGACTGCTGACTGTACTCTCCGAGGCTTTACCACCCGCCTCCAGACTCACGCTAGAGTCGCAGGTTTCAGAGACGAGACAGATGAGGGCATCTATTCGACAGCAAGAATGACATGACACTAAAGGAGATGACAGTCCTGCCCTCTTAGAGGAAGTTGGGAGGCTTGTAGTTTAATTTTAGGAGTTGATAAACCAGCGGTTAAAAAACAAATTTGCTGAACCTCCACCTCAGGCCATCTGATAGATGAGTTTGTTTCTTCACCAGATTTGGAGAAAAGTGTCATCAACGGATGCTCTGCAGTGAATGGGTGCCGTCAGGATGAGAGTCCAAACAGCTGATAAAAACATCACAATAACCTACAAAGTTCAATACTTCTTGAAGCAATGTTTTCCATCACTGTACTTGGAGGCAAACCAAGAATACACATTTTAGACCTCTTCCTAAATAAAAACCTGATTCAAGTCATCAGCTTGTTCCTATATAGACTAAAGGCCAGAATGATTCATCTTCAAACATCATGAGGCTGATATTTATTTAGGTGGCTGGTTGATTGGTTCAGAGCACTAGACGTTCAGTGTGTGTGAATAACGTGAACAATAATGGGTCCTTAATAGTTAAAAGCATCTTCATTTCATTTATTATGTTGTCTCTCTTTTTCTGTCATTCTCAGACCATTTTTAGTGCCTCGTGTGATGAAAAATGAATAAAGAAGATAAATAGCTTTCACACTGATGATTTGATACCAATCAGAGTGGAATTATATGTATCATTTCTTTCAAAGGAAGGCAATTACGATCAAACTCACCATTCAATCTTTCCTGTCAGGTACATGTTTTCGATTCCACGGTAAATGACAGATTCCTTTCCTTTTTTTTCCCCCTCCTCTCTTCTGTTGTTCCCAGGCTGATGATGCCTTAAGTGCTAGTTGTTCAACTCGTTTGTCTTCAGGAGGTTGTAATTGGGCATTTCTATGACACTAGGGAGACAATGAAAAGAAAGGGCTGGAAAGGACGGGACAGAAGTGAGGGAGGGGAAAAAAAGAAAAGGAAAGACGCTGATGGTTTGGTGATTGTACAAGGTTGCACGAAGGAGAAAAACAACATGCGCGCGAGCATGTTTTTTCCTTTATATATTCAACTATTTTGCCGTTTTTGTTGCTCACACATAACTAAATTTACATATAATTGCACAACATATTTCCTGGGCACAAAATATAGCTTTTTTTGTCACAGTTTTATGCTGTATTTAGAGGCACAGGCATGGCCCATCATTAAAATGTGATTCAGAGGTAAGCAAACCTTCCTCCACCTGTCTTGCCCCGAGGCTCTGTGTGTGTGTGTGTGTGTGTGTGTGTGTGTGTGTGTGTGAGAGAGAGTCTGTGATCAGACTGTCCCATTGAGTATGCACTGTGAGGTGGCATATCTAGGTCACACACGCTGGCACATTACTCCTGTGGGAGCTTTCTTCTGTTTCCCTTTCTCTGTCTTGTGTTCATGTCATGGATTGTCTCCGCTTTCTGAGGTCACACAGGAAGCATCGTATATGTCGAAAAATTACTCCTGTGATACCACCCAATTAATTTAGACACATTTATCACACATACACACTGTTTCCGAGCACAAAATGCCGGCATTCTTGTTGAATGAGAATATAGACATGATTAAAATATCGGATCACAATGTAATTGCAATGTACCAGTAGACGTACATTTTGGCTTTTGGATTGAAGAGGAGCATTGTAATATGCAAAATCATTGGTAGTGCTGTCAAACGATTAATCTTGACTAATCTTGTGCAAAAATAAAAGTTTTGTTTACCTCATATGTGTGCTGTGGGAATTTATTATGCGTATATAGATGCACTCACATACAGCTTATATTATTTACATGCATGCACATTTATAGTCTTATATTTTATACGATGTATAAATATCGTTTTCTGTAAATATATACATGCGTGTGTTAAATATGCAGAATAAATATAAGCAGCATTATGTAAACAAATACTTATTCTTTTGGATGCGATTAATCACGATTAATAGTTTGACGCCGCTAATTATAGGCCGTTGTCGGTGAAACTCACACTCTTTAGAGATGTCTCGTGATGATGTATAGGGAACATTTACGGTGTTGTCTTTTGCCCGGTTTCTTGCTAACACTGGAACGTGCGATGAATGCTGGGCTACAGTACAGATGTGAGATCTAAATGAGTTACAGAGACGAGAGAGAAGGGGCGAGAAGCCTAACGATATATTAAAATCACGTTCTGCGTCGATGCAGGGCAAAAACTAACGACTCCCTCAGAGTACCATTCTCTCCAGGACTTCCCACAAGCGTCCATGTTTGATCACTTTGCCTTTTTTTGTGCTCTATGGCGTATCATTATTGCAGTATTTGCAAAGCGGCTCCTCGTCTTGTACTACACAGATTTCTTCGATTCGTTTATCTTGATCGTGCATACCAGGACATACTGCTCCCTTGTAACAGAAAATAATGATATTGTTCCAACGATTTAATTGCAAAATACAGACGTTTACTTGAATGCAAAGTGTTGCCTTTCGAGCTGAAACATAACTAATCTCGACTGAACCGTTCAGTTAAAACGTTCTTTAAAGAACCGCCTCTTTCTTAGCTTTATGTAACCTAAAGAACCTACTTGTGTGAAGCAGAAAGGTTCTTCAGATGTTCGAGACACTTTATGAAGCCATTTAGACGGTATCATGAAGCACTTTTATTTTTAAGAGTGTACATTAAGTACACGCATGCATATAATATAAACACAAATATATATAATATATAATATAAAAAAATAAATACGTAATTTGTGGGTTTTTATCTCACAGTTCTTCATAGCTGAGTTTACGTCTTGCGATTTTGAGCCTACATCTACCATTTCTAACTTTTTGTCTCAAAATTATGAGATATACCTCAATAAATATATTAAATAAATATTTTAATTTAAAATAATTGTATTTTATTTTAAGCGTGTATTTTGTAAGTTAGTTTCCATGCCAAATTATGACTTTTTTTCAATGCATTTTTACAAAATACCTATTGTTCATGCATGCATTTTATTTCTTTTTACACTTGCTTCTGATTGGTCAGTCGTAAGATTCTGCAATAAAATCATAGTCTTGCAAACAATGGTATATCCTCCTGGAAATGCCCGTCTAGATCCGTTGTCCTCGGGTTTTTTCCGTGACCAATATCCCTTCAATCTATTTGTCCTCTAGGGATCCCTGTAAATTGGCTAAAGCTGCATATATTTATGATGTCCGTACACATGTACACACACACACACACACATGTGTAAAATAAGTTTTCGATTGCAGCCCCCTCCAGATTCCAGCAGTGATATCATGAATATATTCATCAAGTGCCCTTCACAGCTCCCCGTAACCCTCTGCACCGAGATTTTAATTTGCCTTTTGGTGTTTTATCATTTAGACCACAGAAACTGTGACTCTTGGATGCCAGCTCGCTTCTTGAGAGCGCGTGTGATCCAAAGTGTCAGTCCTACATCTCCTTTGCCAAGGAGCAGCCTCGAGGCTGGAATATCTTCATTTGCTGTTAAAAAGCGCCATCTTTTCCCGCGCCTCCTGTGACACGGGGGTTTGTGAGCGGACGGCGTGTGGCGTTAGAGGTCAGGGATAATGAGATCCGTGGGGACCGGCGTAATCGCCAGCTTTGGCACATAACATGGCTATAAACAACAGAGCCTGTCGCCCGGGCAACGGCGGCGGTGCAGCGACTCGGGCGTAAAATAATGATGTTCCCATTAACATGGGCTAAGTACTGAAATTTGGAGAGGCACTTGATACTCCTGCTCTTTCCTTCATTCGTTTTGTCTCTCTCCTCCTAATTAGATAGTACCAGCCATCTTTAAAGCGCTGGCTATGATTTCTGCCTTTCTTTGCCCTTGAGTGAACATCCTCAGCTTGCTGCTGGAACACGAGAGGAACGGGAGGAGCTTTCTCTTCTTCTCCATCCTAACGAGGAGATTTTAAAATTACATGCGGCCGTGCGGCCCTCGCCGGAGGAGCGGAGCGGCCCCGGATTTTGCTCCGATGGGCCGTCTGAAATGGAGAAGATTTTATTGTCTGTGAAAGCATGTGTTTGGGTGAATGTCATCTGTAAAAAAATATATATATATATATATATATATATATATATATATATATATATATATATATATATATATATATATATATATATATATATATGCATTAAGGTTATACTGCATTTTCTAGAATTAATAATAAAAAAAAAAATAAATATATATATATATATATATATATATATATATATATAAATGTTGGAATTCATTAAGGTCATACTGAGAAATAAAAACATAATTCTTTGTAAAATATTCTTAATTTTTTTTTTTTTTTGATTAAAGTTAATCACCCAAATTTTTAACTTGCTTTTCTAAATTAAATGAATGCATTAATGGTCAATAACAATAAAACTAAGAGAGTATACAGCATAAAGCAAAAACAAATGCTCAGAAATGCATCATATTTTGCCATGCTTGAGCAAAACAGTCACTGTACTGGATTAGTTCTCATTGCTCTTTTATTTTAGTGGCGTCGTTGTAAGGAGTGCTAGTTCTGGTAATGCTCTTAGACTCGTTTCTTCATTTCCTGACTCCATTTCGTCTGACCCGCTGCTCTTCTGCTTCTTAACGGCCTGCTCATTTACTGCAGGAGCAACGTAAAGCGAGACTCTTATGGCATTCACTTCTCGACGTGTTTGGGAACACGACTTACTATAAGCTTTACTGGCAGTTTCAGCCATTGTCTTCTTAATGTCTCCTGATTGGTCTTTATAACAGAGTCATGTCCTGGTGTTTAGAGCGCCGGGGTTCGGGTCCGTCTGTCCGTCTGCGACCGTAATGTCAGACATCTTGTCTTTTAGACACAATAATAATAGTCTCCTGGAGCCATAGCGGTACATTACTGCTCTCTAAATCAATACAGCCGAGGTATCTTCCACGTAAAAGCAGAATATAAACCATGTCACTGACAGCTTTGGATGGAAGACAATGTGAAGCTGATCACGCCAGTACCGGGAGAAAAAAAAAAAAAAAAACAGGCAATATTTTTGAACCCTGTTTTTTAGTGAGAAAAAAAATATATTTTTGTATATATTTACATGCTTATTGACGTTTATAAAATTCAATATTTAAAATTAAACATTTATTCACACTTAATTACATCTAATTTTGTAAGCTGTTTTTAAAATTCAATTATTTCTTTCCTTCTTTTTTTTTTTTTTTTTTTTTAACTGGCTGTAATTATTTTAAATTATTATAAAAATGAATCACACTAAATTAATGCATTAAAATGTCAAATTGAAATCCATTTTAGCCTGCAATATTTAAAATAAATAATAATAAATAATAAACGGCATGTTTTATTTTAAATGAATAAAATAAAATAACACAGTTATTCAATGCATTAGTTTTTTTGCAATTTTTAACTTGCTGTTTTTTTATTATTTAAGTAAATAACCACACAAAAAATAGCTAGAAATCGTCTTGCTATTTTTAATATAAATAATTATTAAAATAAAATAATCACGCTAAATAATATATTCAGGTTTTTATTTTTTTCATCTTGCTGTTTTTAATAAATTAGTTATTTTAAAGAAAATAACTGATTACAATAATTGAACGCATTAAATTACTTAAACGAATAAATGATTTGAAGTAAAATAAATGTCACTTATTGTATTTTGTTTTCTTTTTTTAATGCTAAATAATTACAAAATCAAGTGCACATTTTGACATGAAAGGTCACAAACCTTCCTGACACACACAGACACACACTCAGACACACACACACACACTCAGACACACTCAGACACACACACACACACACACACACACACACACTGGTTGGGGAATGCTACACATAAATAGCTGTGTGTTGTGATTGCCGTCTCTGCCGTGTAAACAGGCCATTGTAATGCATGGCTTTGTGTGATGAAACGCTGGCTTTGACAGCGCTGGTGACAGACATGAAGGAGTGATGGAGGAGATGGCATTATTCCTCCGCACACGTGGGCTGTAGAGCAGAATAGTGCTGTCCTTTGGGTAAACTCACGTTTGTTGAGCATTAAAGCTCGATTGGCTCGCGTCTCGATGAGCGCAGCGTCTCCTGAACGAGGCCTGATTGAGTGAAATCTCAGATTCCCTGCTGAAGGTGTTATTGGAGCGAGCGCGCGCGCGTGTGTGTGTGTGCGTGTGTGTGTGTGCGCGTGTGTGTGTGCGTGTGTGTGTGTGTGTGTGTGTGTGTGTGTGTGTGTGTGTGTGTGTGTGTGTGTGCGTGTGTGTGTGTGTGTGTGTGTGTGTGTGTGTGTGTGTGTCTGTGTGTGTGTGTGTGTGTGTGTGTGTGTGTGAAAACTGAAAATAACCTGCATTGTGTGGACCTCCTTCACGCTCCCAGTGTTGAAACAGAAACATAACGTGACTAAATAATAGATACTGTACGAGAATGAAGTACTGCGAGAAACCTAAGGTTGCGGTTTTTATTTATTTATTTATTTATTTATTTAATAATATTTAAGAAAAATGCATATACTGGGTTCAATATGTATAATTAAATTCAATTAATGTATTGTTTTTTTGTTTTGTTTTTTTAATCTATATGTATTCAGAAGGGATGCATTAAATTAACTACAAATCACATTTATAATGTTGAAAAAGGTTTTGATTTCAACTTTCCATTCATTAAATAATTTTTTAAATATACTTCTAATGTTTTCACAGAAATAGGAAGCAGCACAACTTCATATTCAACATTGTTAATAATCAGAAATATTTTATTGGATATTCACATTGGAAAAGGTTATTTTAAAATGGAATAATATTTGAAAAGACTACCGTCTTTAATGTATTTTTGAACAAATAAATGCAACCTTCTGCAAGTAAACACGGTATATTTTCCATTTTAACTACCAAAAAAAAAAAAAAAACAACAACTAATGCATATAAAAGATTACAAGTCTTATGAGAAAATTTTTGAAATAACGATTTTTATCATATGACAGCTGAATAAATAACATGATGTATGGTTTGTTAGGAGATGAAACTATTTAAAAATCTGGAATCTGAGGGAGCAAAAAAAAAATCTAAATATTAAGCAAATTGCCATTTGTTGTCTATAAGTTGTCCAGCCGTGCATGTTACTGATTGAAAGTGTTGTGATATATTTACTATAGAAAATTAGCAAAATATCTTTTGGCATAAAAGGAAAATACGTGCATTGTGTTGTTGGTTGCTGCCCTGTGCTCCAGGGTCACACATGTGAACAGGTTATTGGTAGTTGAGGGGATTAAAATCAGTTTGTTGACCAGGGAAATTCAAAGAGGGCTCGCAGCATACAGACTCTCTTTGTTGAATACCTGTTTGACCTATAAAATTTGCATAGCGCGTTTACTACATAAATAGCACGAGCGGTGTGTAAACACACTATTCCTGTGCTGTTTGGAACATGGCGAATGTCGAAGTTCACGTGTAAGGGATAGCAGAAGCTGTGGGGAAGGTGTAGTCATTATAACGTGTTTGGTTTAAGCAGCACAAGTGTATGGGAGGTCCTGCCGTGATGGAAAAACAAATGTGTGTGTGTGTGTGAGGTGGAGTGTTCTCCCTCTCTTTTCCTCTCTTGCACAGGCGCGTGTGTGTGTGTGTGTGTGTGTGTGTGTGTGTGTGTGTGTTTTTGAAGCCGGCAGGTGTTTAGGTGCTCATTACTCACGGCTGTCAGAGTAGCAGAGGGGAGAGATGCTTAGTGATGGCCCATTAAACTGTACTTTTGTGCTCTGGATACTGGAGACCACACTTTATGATGAAGTCAGTGGCTGTGTGTGTGTGTGTGTGTGTGTGTGTGTGTGTGTGTGCGCCATACATACCTGCTCACAAAAAACTGTGTGTATATGTAGGGTACAATGGGACCAAAGGCTCCTTTGATGTTATTTTCATCTAACCCCTAGATGGCACAAAAACGTGACGCGGCACTTTCCAAAACATCCACCTTTCAAGACGCATGCGTGTATATATATATTTATATTTATTTACAAAAAATAGGCAAATATATTTAGAGTCTTATACCTTTCCAACAATATATAATTTGTGTGTGTGTGTGTGTATAATTATAATAATAATTAAAATAATATTATAATGTAATATATAATGAAGTAGGCCTACGTGTGAGATATTTAGAAAATATTTACATGTACAAATACATTATATTTTATATGATATATAAATATATTATACAAACAACATTTTTTTTTTAAATATGCATGTGTTTCAAAACAAATATATCTAATGTTAGATGACACTATCTAGAAGTAGACAGAAATAAAAGGGTATTTAATTTAATTTAATTGTGTTTTATTTGTATTTATTCTTTTTTGTTTTATTCACCATACCACACCATGCTAGCAGTGTTTTGTGGGAAGTTGCTAGGTCACTGTGCTGGATTTGTGTCTGTATCGCTAGCACAGGATCCTGTATGACCGGCGGGACGCTGCCAGTCTGTGGATGACTGACCCGAGGGCTCGAGCAAACAGCTTTCGGACTTCTCCTCAAATAGAGCGTTCACCTGCCGCTGGGTCCAGATCCTGGCGTTATTACGGGTGACACCGACCCGCTGACGGCCGTCTCGCTGCCAACACAGAGCCAGCCAAAACCAATAGCACTGATTCAAGCCCATTCAGCCGGAGAACAAAAGCACAGAGAACATCGTCTCCGTGTATTGTGCCGTCTCTGATTCGTTCACCACTTAATTATGTCTCCGCCATTCAGCTTGTTCTGTTTCTGTGTTGCATAGACAAGAAAATACCGCTGAAGCTGTTAGGAATTGTTCAGATGGTTGGCTCTGGCCTCGCCGATCGCAGAAGAGCCGTCGAAGCCGGTCCTGTTCGTTTCAGATCCGTTCGTTTAAGAGTATCACGTATCAACACTATTCTTTTAATATTCAGAATATGTAAACACAACAAACAAACTCAATCAAGAGTGTCCAGCACACGGGCTGATTATATGATTCATTTGAAGGCAGTTGTTTTTTTTCCGCTTTGTTCAATCTTCTTATGTTTGGAAAAAAAAAAATATATATATATATATAAAAAAAAAAAAAAAAAAAAAAAAAAAAAAATATATATATATATATATATATATATATATATATATATATATATATATATATATATATATATATATAAATTCATTAGTTTCTATTTAATATTATGTTTTAGCAATTGTTTATGCTTTAAATTTTTTCTTTAGTCAAGTTTTAGTCAACAATAAAAACGCTGATATATGAGTGAGAATGAGATGGATGTATTTTAAAAGTTAAATTGAAGACAGTAGGATAATAAATAATATCTAAGTGCTCTGGATTCTGCAAAACCAAAATGTGAATGAATAGTGAAGTGAATCAATAACAGGGTGGAGCCAAAAGAAATGTGAATTCAGTGTGAATGCAAAAAGAAATGGCTCAGGTTTACTTAACAGACATCATAAATCAGAATCAGAGTTTTATTTTTATTATATTGGTTCATGTCTATTATCTTTGTTGGAATGTCCTAGAATTTGATAGAATTCACTGTTAGAAGACATACATTTGAATTAGTTATGACAACTTCAAAATTGCTGATATGACTTAAATATCCTACTCGTATCCTGTTCACCCAAAAATAAAAATTTTGTCATAGCTATAGGTTGTTTGTGCAAGTACCTTATACGACCTAAATGTACATTTTGAAGTTAGGTGCTCTCTAGTGGGCACGAAAATAAAGATAGTTTCACGTTGCGTCTGTCGCCATGAAATGACATGTGACTGTCATTGCCAATCAAAATGCATGTTTTGTTTAAATGCAGCATGTGGACTGTTTTAATTACAGATCACACGGTAATTAAAACATATTTTACTGCGTGTACTTCGCACGAATGACCACACCATAAATTGTAGCGCATAAACATTTTGGCAGCATGTGCATTCAGACTGAGCTACACGAGGCCCGAATCACGATGCAGATAAAACGGTACGAAACATCGTAGGGGCGGCGCAATTGTAGCGTACGGTTTAATGAGTCGTATTTTAGGGATTTGTGCAAACGACCTATACAGACGTATTGGATGGAGGACATGTTGCAATTGTTTGGGGTCACCATTGGCTTTTTACCCTACTATGGAAGTCAGTGTTGACCCCAAACACATTCTTCAAAATATCCTCCTTTGTGTTCTTAAGAACAAAGTAATTCACACAGGTTTGGAACAGATTAGACTCATTACAGATTTTAATGTTTTAATGTTTTAATGTTTTAATTTTATAGTCGAAATCCGTAATTGAATTTTTCAATAGTTCGAGCTGATTTTGAGAACGTCCTAGCAGCTTCTCGTCAAGCGTTTATAAGAGGTTCGTGTGGAGATGATTGATGGTGAAAACAAACTCTCAATGTGAGGTCTAGGGAAGATGCCAAAGCGTATTACTTTCCGTGTTTAGCAAAATGAACGAAGTGAACTCGTTCCCATCCCACAGCTCACAGAAGCACTGTTTGCGCGTCAAATACAAGCCAGCCGCGTTGTTCATTACAGAGTCGCTCCATTTGTTAATGACAATTACACTTAAAGCCTCAGGCATTGTGGAGATGAACGAAACGCAGCGCGCTCGGTCCATTTCATCTACGAATTGACGTGGACTCCCGCGGGAGTTTAACTGTTAGGGTGAAAGAATATGCATTCAGCCCACAAGAAAGAGCCAAAGAGCCGCTTTTGACCTTACCTTACATGTTTGCCTGGCTCAGAACTTCTGAAATCCGTATCCATCCACGTGTGGTTTTTTAAGAGAGGGATGTGCTGAAAAGGAAGATTATTCAAGTAGAGTTAATGAAAAAGTCCTTGAGATGAACGGCTGGCTGTCAGCGAGATCAGTGATAGATCGAGCCTCGCTGATATTAGCATGCGTGCTGCGGACTTCTACACCAAGACCCGGGCCATTTGTTGATTAATTAATCAGGTAATGTACAGTATCCCCAAAGTTTGGCTTTTCCAAGCTTATGCAACCAATAGAGTATATCTCTCCCAGTGCCGTGCTGGACCGGGGGTCATTAAAGCGCCGTGGAAAGTAGAACAATAAACATATTTGGGGAAAAGGGTTTCCCATTTCATGAATACATTCAGTCCGGTGGCTCTACATCAACCGTCTGAGGTAATTCTGTTGAGTTCGGGGGGAACATTTGAGCTCTCGTGGTCTCCGGTGAACCTTGGCGAGAGAGTTAAGAAAACAAACAATGGGTTGCGGTGGTTAGAAATGAGATTTTGTGGAAATCGAGGGGCATCGCGCATCCATCGGTTCGCTGCTGAGTTTTTGATTTTCATAATCAATGCACATTCGTATTTAAATGGAGGCGTCGCGAGAAAGCAACTCGGTCAATGGAAATGATTGCGTTCATCGAATGGAAATGTGGTTTTATTGGAGGCGCTCATTCATATTGTCGCCGCGCGGGTTTAAACACTCTCTGTTATTGCTTTATTTGTACAAAATTTGATTATCGCCCCCAGTAATTCTGTACAACTCTGAGAATTATTGAAAGCGTATGTTACGAGTCTTGCTTTGACTAGATGACAGAACACAATCCGTATCTACCCTCCAGCCGAAGCGGCTAGTGCGCACAGGAAGTGACATCACAGACGTGCCTCGGAGACTTCGGCTCTCAGAGGCAGCTGTTGATAATGGCACAGTGTTGTTCTATTGACTGAGAAGACCGTCTGTACCGCATCCTGCCCAAAGACTGGGCAGTGTAATGATTTAAGATTTGGATCAGGAAGGGACAATGGTTGAGGAAGTTAGTTAGTCGGGTGATGTCTTTGGGGACTGATAACACACACACACACATATACATAGGCCTCCGTACAAAACTTTATCTCTAAAGCTCTGCTTACTCGCTTCCTGTTAATTCTTTAACAAAGTTACTGCCAACCAGGGTAAGAGTTCTGTTATCAGACCCCTTAAAGGAATGTTCTGAAATTAAACTCGACCGGCAGGATTTGCGACGCAAGGATGAAGGATTTTTTTTCAGCAGGTGGGGAGGGGTGTTTTTGAGCAGTGCTTGACCTTCTTCGTCCGTAAAATCTTGCTAATGATCACGTCTTAATGTCGATTGCTAAAATAAAATAAAATAACGGATTAGTTGCATCAGATTTTTTGTTGTAACATTCGAAAACGATGTAAAATAATGATAAATGAATGCATTTCGGATTAAGAAGAAAATTCCACTTATATTTTAGATTTTCCCATCACTAAAATCATGCTAATAAACATATTGGGAAATGTACAAACTGGCCCCATTCACTTCATTGCAACCCTGACAGACAGACAGACATCCAGGATTTATTGTTTGTTCATTTCACGGTAATATAAATTGGAATTAATTCCACAAAGCTGCACTGTTGCTCAATTTCCGGTTTTATTATTATAGCTTGATTATTGACAGACTTTTCCAGGCCAACTTTATTTCAATGCATTTAGAAGCATGCATAAAGCGGCGTTATTTAATATACCCGCTGCTAGTTATTAAAGATATGATGATACTTTTTGTGGAAATGCGAAGGGACGTGTTGTCGTACCTGGCCCTTCCTCTCCTTGATATGTCAAATGTCCTGACAGTTTAATTTCCTTTAGGTATTCCAGTGCTCTTGTTGAAAACAGAGAGAAAGGCAACCGTTTACTCCTCTAATATCCCAAAACATAGTTTGAGTTCATTGTGAGTCTCCTCTGCTGCAGGTTCGGCAAAAACCGCAAAGACGAGAGGCAAGGAGACAAGATGGAGCGGAAAGGGTCCAACAAGAGCAAGATGGAGGAGACTCAGGTCAGCGAGGAGGAGACGCAGAGAATGAGGCTGGAGCAGGAGAGGTGAGATCCCCTTAAAGAGCCTCTCAATTAACCACCGCTGCCTGGGAAATTAGCAAACCGTCTAATTAAGTAAATGGGGTCCGGGGAGGTAAAAGTTCTGGGAAAGCTCTTAGATGTCATTGGCGTAACCGGTTGAGAGCTTTTATAACAGTACATTAAATTGATCACGTATGGATTGTTTGTTTCTTTTGTGCTTCTGAACGGAAAGAACCAACCTGATAATGGAGTTTTTTTGGGGGCTGTGAACTAAATGGAGGTCCTTAGTAAGAGACTGAATGAAAGGGATGGAGGGTTTTTTTTTCATTTTCCTTTTTTTTTGGCTTCCCGTCTCTCAAATTATTACCAGCGTTGTTTCTAGGCAGATGCTCTTTTCCCTCTCACAAAGATGGGTAACAGCAGAGCAGAGATTTTAAATAGAAATACGGGTTTATATAATATAATATGAAGAAAAAGAAGCAGCAAATCAGCATATTAGAATGATTTCTGAAGGATCATGTGACACTTCAGCTTTGAATTATTGAATAAATTATATTTTAAAATACATTTATATAGGAAAAAAAGCTCTTGCAAATTATAATACGTTTTCACAATATTGCTGTGTGTCCACGGAAGATATTTCTTATCTTCATACATTCTCTTTATACATTGAATAGATTGAAAACATGCTTAATATTTCATAGATTTTCATTGTTTTTGATTACGGAAGCTATTTTTTCAGGAGAGCACTCAAAAAATACATAACAAATAAGTACAATGTATTTGTTGTGGTCGTATTATATCGCAAAACACTTTTGCTTCTATTGATTTGGGATACGGGTAAAGTTAGGGACAGGTTTGGAGGTATGTGTAGGTTTAAGAGAGGGTTAAGGTCTAAGGGATGGCTCATTATAAAAATATAAGTACAATGTAGAAACATATATGTACCCAATAAGGGCACTGTACCAAATTATTAATTTAAATGTAAGGACACCTAATATAAAGTGGGACTTTTTATATATATATACATTTATTTATTTTTATGGCAGAATTTGTTTCATCCTATTATTACATTAGTTTAAACAAAATACTGGAAATCATTTACAAAAAAAGATACCCTTAAAACACGCGTTCAGACCCGCCTTCAGCCATAAAACAAACACACTTTGTTGTCAAGCCTCCGCTGACGAAGCCTCATAATTAAAATGTAACAATAGGCACAATCCCGTCTTTAGCAGAAGGCCCAGCTCCGGCCCTGCGACGACAATAAGCCCGCGTCCACTCAAAGCAGCATCTGAACCGCTTTTCTAAGCGCTTGTCTCGTCTCTGACACTCTCCATTCTGGGCTGGGAGTCAGGCTTTGGCTGGAGGCCCAACACATTGCCAGCTCTGCCCCGAACACAGCGGGCTTTCCAGGACCCCGCTCTTAAACGTCTACCACCTTGGCCCTCAGAGGCAGGAAAACCGACAGGAACGTCGGGAGATAAGTGTTGGCTAAACCGCGCTCGCGTTTTGTCCCTATTTGTTTTTGGAAGGTTTTCATATTTCCCACGTTGCCCTTTTCAGTATTGTTTAGTTCCAATGGCCGGCTCTTTTTTTTTTTTTTGGTTATCTTTCTTTTTCCTTTTCTCACCTCTGCTGTTTTCCTCGAGTTGATAGCAGGGAATCCTTGAGGGAAATCGGTCTGTTATAATAATAATCTGCCCGGCCGCCACGTGGTGATGCGATATTCAAAGTCTCTCACCAGGGAGACTGACAGCGAGGAAAATCAATTACAGCCTTATTTTTAGTAGTGTTATTACATGCAAGGTTAGAAAGTGTGTGTGTGTGTGTGTGAGCGCACATGTGTGCACGAGCAGGGGCTTTGATTGATTATATGAGGCGCAGGGACAAGGCCATTTCTACACACTTATGAAATTATAGATCAGGTGATAGGTGCCGCTGATGGCTATTGGAGGCGATGTATCCAGCGGCACTAAAACAAGCCTCAGGCTCCGGGAAGAAGAGGACTGGAGATGGGCCGCGGCCAAAGCCAGCCCTCTTCTGACACGACCGATCGTTAATTCGACTTGACGTTTTGACAGGGGCTTTTAGTGATGCAGAAGCAGAAGGCAGCGCAAAGGTTGGCTAGATTAATTTTCATAACGCGCCACCATTAGCCTATCTATTTCTGGCAGGGAGGGCACAGCCCGCTTTTCAGCGCACCTGACCCTCAAGGATGTTTATGAAATTCATCTATGGCTGGCGTGTGCGAGCTGGATGGCTTAATTCTTCCAGAATCATTTTCCTGCCGTTAGTTTTAGTCTCGACGGGCGTGGTTTTAAAGAATAGCTCACCTAAATGCATCAGTCGTAATGTCCCCAACGTTAAAAACAGGCACAAGGTAGTTAAAATCTAACTGATCGCTGCTTCTCATAAAAACACTAAACATTTCCATAAAAGTAATTGGTATGATTCAGCTCTTGCCCTGTGCTGAAATTTCTTTTTTACCTAATTTTGATGGTCTCAGTCAAAAATAACCAGACTTGTTTGTAAATCCCTCATTTTGCCATAATACCACCAAATGTTGGGTTGAATATATTTGTGTTCACTTCTTATAATTGGAGAAATTTTTACTTTTTGCGCACAACTATGTGCATACTGTACATACATTGGCCTGTACTTATTTTAATGACAAATAGCGCAAGCACACTCTTTCAAGGGCAAAATAAAGTTTGAAATAAAATAACGGTAGATTGATCGTCAACCGCCGGTGTAACGTGGTTACCGTGCTCGCACACATCTGTGTAGACGAGGAGCGGGTGACCTTGAGACCAGATGCTTATCGCGACGCATTTTTAAAAATGGCTTTTTGGGATCCGCTGTATCGCGTGGAGGAAAAATAAAACGGGATAAAAATATGCAAAGCTGCTCCGAAGCCACGCTGCCGTTCGCGGGTGTGATTTGGAGTGAAGTTGATGAAGTGTTGCCATCAGTGGCATTTGTTTTTGTCACAATCGAGTAAATTGTAAGCAGCTGTGTGCCCCCCCCCCCAACTGCCTCCCATCCTTCGTTAGTCCTCAACAAACCTCATCAAGGGCTTCAGCAGAGCCTGGAGCTCCCGCCTGCGTTTCTGCAGGAACACGGTGACCATTATGAGGCCTTGTTTATGCCTGTTGCATGGTTGCGGTCCTGTCCACCATATGTAACTTGACTGAGCGGACCACCATGGCAGGGGGCCATTTATAGCTTGTGCAAGGGAAGAAGTGCGGGGGCACTAAATCAGCACGCCAGCAAAAAGATATATATCAGTTTCTTTCATCCTCCTCTGTGTATTTACACTTGGCCGGTCGGGTTTTATGTCTTTGTACACTTCAAAAATGCCCAATGCAAACATTATGAGAACCTGGTAAACTCTTCCCATCCGACTTCTGCATTGAAGTAGATTAGCATGGCTATTAGCTTATCTTCTTGGCTCCATTAGTTGCTAATCAGTGACTAGCACACCTCTGTTTCTGCTCGGTCTTCCTCTCTCCAGCGACGCTTCCCCCGGATTGTTTGGGTTCCTGATAGACTTTAAAGGCGGTGTTATAATCAACAGCGGATATCTCTGCTAGCTTCCTCTTTCTTTTAGCCCTTAGCATGAGCTTTGAAGGTTCACAGGGAAGCGGATTGAAAATAACATTTGGAACGCACTTCAGCGCCAACAGTGTTTCCCAAACTTTCACAACCCCATTGCGTTTCATGTTTCATCTCATATTGCGCTGGATATCGTTCAGCATTGATGCAATGCAATATTGAAGAAATAACTATTTACTTTATATTGCCTTGATGTGCTGAGACATTTAAGACACACTCTGAAAAAGAAAAAAACATACTGTTGTGAGGTTATTTTAGTATTTAATATACTATTAAAGTAGGTATTAATACTTTGTATTTTTATTTTTATTTCAGTTTTTATGCACTATTTATATATATATATATATATATATATATATATATATATATATATATATATATATATATATATATATATAATGGAACAAGGAAGTAAAAGGAAGTAAATGCATATCAAAAATGTGGTGTCATGTATATATACATAATTTTTTATTCATATTATTATTATTTGTAATAGTAGTTGTTTTAGTTGCTTATGACACCATTTTGTTAGTATTTATTTATGTATTTACTTCCTTTTTCATCTAATAGTTAAATTTCCATTTGTTTTTGATTGACAGAATCTTTTTAAATGCAATGACAATAGTGATAAAGAACACTAATGCAGAATCTCTTATATAATATATATTATATGTATTTTTCTGTTTTCTAATAGACCACAACATTCCTTATTTTTCCTTTATGAGCCACTGCATGTTTACCACTTTTATAGTTTTTGTTCATATTTTAGGAAACTGTATTTATTGCATGCATTCATTTGATTACTCTGATTCATTAATTGACTTTCAGTCGGTGATTTTCCGACTCTTTCTCAGTTCCCGGGGTTGCCTTCGCATACATTTTACAACATTTCATTTTTTCCGACGCGTCAATGCGTGTTCCTCGTGATCGCAGCTGATCTTCCCTCTCGCGTCGCGGCGGTAATTTTGTTACAAAATAATTAGCGTCGTCGCCGTGCTTTGTCAAACGAGCTCATTATGCCGCGGAGCCTTTTGTAACAGTTCACCGCTTGACTGGACCAATTAGCTTCCAGAGTTCAAAGGCAGATCGCAGGACTGATTGCGGACCAGATCATATTTGTAATTACATTTATATTCCTCCAACAGCTATACACGCGTGCAAGTTGGAGGCTGAGGAAGTTATCGCCTGCGTGCTTAAGTTGTGAACGCGTTTGCGTTTCGGTTTCGGCGATGATGAAAATACAAGTAACACAGACGATTATCGGCTTGTTATTTTATTTACGCTTAAAAACTAGCAGCCGGAGAGCGAGAACTGCCCGGCGGCCCTCGACGCGAACATCTCCGCCTCTCTAACCTGAATTAAACATTGTTCGACATATGGAGGGAGTGCTTTGGCTGCGTCTGTCTGGAATTCGGCGGTGTCTTAAGATAAACAGCGTGATTTATTCAGCGAGGAGAGGAAGGACTGCGGGCGGACCGGAGTGTGATCTTTCGTGCTTGGCTTCTCCTCCAAACTTCTCCTCCGACTCTTACTCACGGAGCAGAGCGCTTTACATTCTTCAAAGAACTTCATAAATCTTTCGGTCCTTATCTCGTGTTTATATCAGGCCGTGATCAATGACTAATTTCCTCCCTGAAACGTGCACTTTGACCCCCGCGGGACGGAGCGCATACCGTACGCTTTACGGCATTTCAGCGTTTCAGCGCAGATAAACTTAAATGAATCATCCCGCGCGGCGTCACGGCACGGACGGATCGTATCTAACGAGCTATTTTTTTTTCTGAAGCATGCTAACTTGCGCCTCGCGGAAGAGTTTTGCTTCTCTGCGTTCACTTGTTTCCTAGAAACAACCCCGGGTTTGCCATGACGACCCATATGTTGCCATAACGGCCTTCCTTAAACACACACACACACACACGCACACACACACTGGTGCTCTGGACAGATGTGAGCTAATCACAGCATCAAACTCTTCATTAGTTTCACTTTTTCTCTCTCTGGTGCAGATAACGACTGAGTTACATCTACATCTAAATATATCCTGACAGACAAACACGACATTATTATCTTTCTTTCTGCTGTGTGTTTCTTCTTCCTCCACACACACACACACACACACACACACACACGCATATAGTAGCAATCGACACTAATTAGCTTTGAGCCCAGAAAGTCACAAAGAGGGATTTGCTCTGTCTTTGTTGTTTTATCGCTACTCACGGGGGAGTTTTTTCTCCCTCTTGCCAATATTTTGATAATGTTTTCTCTCTTCCACTTTTATAATTTTAGTATCTGCGCTCTCGTCGTGCGACTTTGTGAATGATGCATCGGGAAGTTCACCACAGGCATTTTTGGAGGGATTCAGCAATTATGTGATCTTTTAATTTTGCTGAAAAGGCAGATGAGGTGAAGGTCTCTAATGAATGAAATGTGAATATTAAATATTCTCTAAAGCATGGAGAATTCACAAACTAGCTATTATTTCAGTATGCCAGTGTATTTTTAAAGAAGTCGTATTTTGCGTTGATCATCTCTTTATGAACACTAAATTATTATTGTGTTTTCAACATTACTAATAAGCATAAACGTGTCTTTAACAGCAGTTCAGCGTAGAATGATTTGAAACATGGTTTCAGCATACAATGAAATTCTATTTTAAATTGAAATATTGTTTTAAAATATAAAAAAGCCCCCGAATGTAGTTACATATTGGTCTGTTACTCATTAACATTGAGCAAAAAAGTTATTTTGTTTGACTAAAATCATGTTCCATTTTATCGGGAGTAAAATTGACCCAAAAAATTGACACAATGAAACACTGAATACATTTCCATAATGTTTCTGTTAAAAGGCAAAAGCAATGACCAAAAAAAGAGAAAGCAGAGAGAATGGGAAACGAGAGCAGGAATAATGTGTTCGGTGCAGCTATTTCTGTGTCCTGCATTAACACCACGCCGGACCATTGACTGTGTAATGAACTAAAGGTGGAAGAGGGAATTCAGAACAGGTTTAGCTAGAAGTTGAGGCACAGACACACACAGTTATGGTCATAGTTCAACACTCGCACACACACACACACACACACACACTGATTGCCCCATATTGCTCATAATGTCAAACTGATTAATTCGTGTCAAGTTTTGAATGCAAAGGCATTTTTTCCGTCCTCACGGAAAGCGAAAATGCTCCATGAAGTCACAAAATTACAAATAATTACATTCCATGTGTTTATTATACAAAGTAGGCCAATCTGGCTTCAAAAGTGCCTCACCCTGTCAGAATCAATGTACAGTCCTGAGAAAGTTGCTGCTATGTCTATAAACTACAGTTAGAACGAACTCAGACTACTGTAATTATTTAGTGCTCCTCATTTTTCACAATCAGCAACTAAAACATAGAAAAAAACGTTTTGATAGATGAAATAAAATCAGATATAAATATTAAATGAAAAACAACAACCTGAATGAAAAAAGAAACGTATTTATTTTTTATTATTATATTATATATCATCGCATTATATCAATAAAACATGTTAGATACACAAACTAAATATTTTATCACAAAAATAAATGTAAGAAAATGTAATTAGAAATAATAAAAATATGAAAAACATAGCAAAAATAAAAATAAAAAGTTAATAGTTCATATAAATATAATAATATATTTCATATAATCATATAACACTGTACTAGTATATAAATATAATAATAATTATAATTACACTGATAATAAAATAACACTCCATTAAATCAAAGAAAACGCCTTGCCTTGCAACGTCAAGGATATGGAGTTAAATGAATCTCATAGGCCTGACCAGTGTCTTGATCGTGCTGGTTTTCAACCTGAAGTTAACTTCTGTTATACACAAAACACACACACACACACACACACACACTTCTCCTCCCGGAGAAGCTAAATGAGTTTGAGTTTGGTGCTCCGGGGGCAGGTTACACTGGACCTCTACTTCAGTGTGCTCATTACCTCATTCAAACACAGATAGCGCTCTCACAGATTTGATTTAGCCATTATAGGCACAGCGCCGGAGGCCTCGTCCTCCTATTGAGTTTCCGTAACTTGTCATAACACGGTTTTTACTGGCAGCGAGGTGACATCAGTTTTTAAGTGGACAGCAGGTGGACGACGGCCTCGGCAGCACAAGATATCAAGCTTCGATGTGAAAGAAACAACTCGAAACTGGAGATTCACTGAGACTGCGTTATTTAGAATGACTACACCGATACCGATACGCAGATAAAAATAGATCAATAAATAAAATAAAAAATAATGCATATAAAACAAAGATCATCAGAATACGATTTAAAAGAATATACCTTTTTCTGCGTTTTAAATATGTTTAATTCAGTGGCAGTTCTTTGTAATTAGTTTATTAGCAAAACTATACAGGAAACCCTCTCATTTGGTTCATTACTATAATATTAGAGGTGCAATTGTGCTAACGGTTTATAGCTTTGACAGCCCTGAATTCAAGACGAGAGGCCTTTTCTGTACACACACTATGAGTTGCAGTCTGAAACACTTTGACTGACAACATATAATCATCCTCGGTTTTTAAACAGTCATCAGAAGCAGATATCGGCCAATACCGATTTTCAACCGATATATCGGTGCATCCGAAGACCCCAATGAACCAAAAGGTAGGATAAGAGCAGGAAGAGAAATTAAAACTCCACAATGGACACACACACACACACACACACACACACACATGAAAATATGCTGATGTTGATTTTCTAGAGTTTCCCAGACTATCATCGTGAGTCATAAATGCGCACAATTCTAACACGGCCAATTGGATTTCCTCAAGCGGGGTGCAGAGAGAGAGAGAGACAGTCGGTGGCTTTGTAATTGCATTAGCCTGTGACAGAGAGAAAACGCTCATTGTTGGTAAATTAGATCGGGCTTATGAGAAAGTGTGGAAACATTCAGTCTCGCTGGGAAAATCCGACATCTCTTCTTGGCCCAGGACTGCTGTCAATCAAACAACTGACAGATAGATGTCAGGGGTCAGAGGTCGACTCTGACCTGGGGTGGTGAGGAGGTGGGGCACTTAAACACTTAAAAAAGCTCAGGTTTTTGTGATGGGGCATCCCTGGAGTCTCAGAGCCCATCTGGATCTGATGAGATGGGTGGGTACCAAAGACAGAGGTCACTCTACAGGAGACTTTCCCTCTGTCCGCACCAGCTTTTCCTTTTATTCCTCTACCGTTCCCATTCCTGAGGATCTCCTTTCCCTCAACGGCACTTACAACGACACATGTGGTCCATTAGACACAAAAAGACTCATTCAGTTCAGCCCACCAGGCCTGGCCTTTGAAAAACTCCTGAGAAAGAGGGAAGGCAGAAAGAGGCGGTTGGCGGAAGATCAGAGCGATGCGAAGAAGAACTCACTCCCTTCTTCTTGGGCAGGTTCCCCACTGGCTCTTTTAGGGAATCTGTGCATTGACAAGCTTCTTCAAGGAAGGGGCCGCAACCTTTACCATGAGCGATTTAGGAGTAGAGGCTCGAATGAACGATCTCACTTCCTTTTCCTTTTAGAGGAGTCCAGTAGTAGTGAAAGCCTTCTAGAAATAAAGCGGGCTTGGCAGGCGTTTAGCAGCCCGTGATGCCAGCAGGGGTCCTGAGCTCAGGGATTCTTCCTGCAGTAGGGAGTCTCAACAAGACCAAGAGGTCTGTCTTCCAATTCGATGCGTTTTCACATAAGAGCTTTGGCTCTTCGTGGCTACAATAAATGTTACACATTTCTGATGGAATAACTGCTGTTGCTTTTGATGGTGCAGTTCGAGGGCAGAAGCACAAAGGTGGAAATGAATCCCAAGGTGTAACCCATGAGGCGTTTTCACACTAGAGTATGGGGTGAAACTGAGGCTCATTTACCAGTGAAGATGAGATGTGACAGCCTTTCAACAAAAACAAGAATTATATATATATAAATATATAAATAGTTCAGATGCAAAAGCCTTTAATTACGTCTGATGTTTTTTGTATAGGTTTCTATGTAAGTACTGGTACTTCTCAGTGGTTTGACGTTTGCATTTATACTATGAACATATACTATGAGTCACTCAGTATCATTATCTCATTTTTGAG
Source organism: Puntigrus tetrazona (assembly GCF_018831695.1). Lineage (NCBI taxonomy): Eukaryota > Metazoa > Chordata > Actinopteri > Cypriniformes > Cyprinidae > Puntigrus > Puntigrus tetrazona. Next base: position 7,470,881 of record NC_056722.1, on the reverse strand, counting down.
ATATCAGTATCAGATATAAGTATCAGTATCATTATATATGTGTGTGTGTGTGTGTGTGTGTGTGATATAAAGATCATGCAAAAAGCGTTGGAATAATTGTTTATTTATTTTAATGCAATGGATTAAGTTGTAACGTAATTGTTTTTTACCACATGACATGACATTTTCTAATCTGCACTAACCTTGCCATATTACTAGATATTTTAAATCACCTTCTTTGATAGAATGTCCTATTTTCCTTTACAAGTTTAGAAGATTTTGACTGACCAAAAAAGAGAGATCATCCAGACTACATTCTTGAGGTGGTGTACCTCCAAGTCCATCAAAATGAATGGAGCGTTTCAAAAAGGCTTCAGTAAATGAACAAATTCTAACTTCAAATGTGAGACTTATCTAATTGAGTTTGACGACAGTGTTAATGTTGCAAAAAAACTCCCCAAAAAAACGTGATACAGCACTGATAAATAAAAACCTCGTTATGGTTTCAGCAGGCACTAGTACCTGTGGTGGTAATCCTGTCTGATCTCACAGCAGCTCATACATATTTTACGAGATGGCTAGTTTGTACGAATTTTGCACGACCTCACTTTTTTTTTGCAACGAATGACCTACAACCAAAACCCCGGTCCTAAAAATTGTACAAAATCGTACCAGGCGGGTCGCGCTGAATAACCCACCTCGTAAAATACGTGCAAACTGGTTGAGAGAGTAATCGCACGAATGTGTGACGGCATGGAAATGTGAAAACACATCTAAATGAAGTCTCGTTTCTGTAGAATTCAAGCGAAGACCAGGGAGCTCCGAGAGCGACAGGCCCGAGAGCGAGACTACGCTGAGATCCAGGACATCAACCGAACCTTCAGCTCGGACGAGGAGCACACCTACGCCGGGATCGGCTCTCTGGACTCGTCCCTGGACAGCAGCATGGACCTGAGCCATAACCCCGGCCCAGAGCGGCCCCAGAGCCCCCGAGACCAGGCCCTGCCTTTAGAGGCTCTGTACGCACAGGTCAACAAGCCCCTCAACGGACGCCCGCCGTCGGCAGACAGGTAAGAGATTCAGTGTTTGTCGGGGCGGTGAAGTAACACTTGGCTGATGTAACAGGAGAACGACTCGCCTCGACGTGTTCTTGACTTGAAAGACGCAACCTTGGCTCTGTGTTTTCAAAGCTTTGCATAATGCAAGCTAAAGTGCGTTTTCTCGCTGTCAAATATTTCTCTTTTCGCAAAGCCGCACGGGGTGAAGGACACCAACACTTTTGAAGTTTCTTTCATTGTGCTGAGAAAAAAAAAAAAGAAGTTTCTCTGCAGACCTCTCTCTGATAGAAGATGTTCTTCTTTTATATCTGTTCGTGTCTGAAAGTTTGGAAAATGAAAAGCTGTTTTCATCCACCCTTTGTAGTGTGAAGAAGAAAAAAAAAAGAAAAGAAAGTCAAACAAACAGCGTTATCAGATTTCTCCCAGCAGGCTGCTTTTATAGCGCAGGTAAATCATTGATAATTCTCTGGATGGGAAAATTTAATAACCAGCAGGCTCCTTTATTATCACGGATCATGTGAGATCCACCGTCAACGTGCGCAGAATCTCTGAATTCATCTGGGTTTTGAAAGGAAAGAAATTTCAACTTCACACAAAAAAAAAAAGAATCGTGTTTTGACCCTCTTGAATAAAAGATTTCTATGTACTGCTTTCATGGTAAGCTAAACTATAAGAAACTTGTAAAACACAATACGCATGTGTTATGATGATATTGCAACTTAGTATGGACTAACTTCGTATGACTAAATGACCTCATATGTTAAATAAGACACAGAGTGCATGCTTTAGTCAACAGATCAAACCTCTTTAAAACATGACAAAGATTATTAAAACAATGCATTTATTAAAATGCACTGTAAAGTTCACGTGTGTTAAGCACAGTCTAGCGTATTTTTAAATATACTTAAATGCCCTTTTAAAGTATTATTAATTGTATGTACACTTTTAATAGGGTTAAGCACACTTTGTTTCTCGAGGAGAAGCCGGAAATTTGGGTTTACATTTATCACTGTGTATGCTACGGTCTAAAAAGATGAATAATGTTAACAAGCGATCTTTTGAAAGTTCAAAGGTTTTAGCGTGAATGTACGGTCTCTGTTTTATGACATAGATTCTCCATCATGCAGCAGTTTGCGTCGGGATCGTGAAAGGAATCGTGTAACATTAAAACAGGACTCTATACCCCGAGAAGTCTGTGAAATTCTTCTTTTCTTTCCTCCCAACATCCTTCAGCCATTACTTTTTAACGCAACTAGTGGGTGGTGTTAATATTTAGGAAGATCAAAATGCTGCTTTTTTTAGCGCGATTTTGCTAAAAAGTTGTCATGTTTTAGAAGTTCGCCAGCATGGCGTCAAAGCACGCAGACATGGACTAAAAGCTCCAGAAGTTTGTGTCTCGGTGAAGAGTTGAGGAGTAGCTGGAGTGTGTTGAAGTCAGACACACACTGAATATCTGATGCGGAGGACTGACCTACATTTGTTGTGGTGAAATGAACGAGAAGCGATGTGTTTTGGGCTGCTGCCTTTCTCCGGCGCCTTGTTTTACGGCGTTTCTGACAAATTCTGATGCAAACCGAGGGGAAGTCTCTCTGTGTTTAGTTGCGTGTCTCTGTCGTAAGCTGTAATTACTCTCTGTGGGTTTATTACGCCGCTGGTTAATTGGCTCGTGAAGCAGAGGCATGATTGACAGGTGACACTCAGGCTGCGTGACCTTTCCCAGGATGCAGTGGGACGGGGATTATCACGTTACCGACTGCTGTTGTCCCAGCAGGAGCGTTCCCGGCGTCTCTAGTGTACTGCACGCCGGTATTAGCATTCATTTATGCACTTCTTTATGTACCATGCCTACATATAACTAAGGTATTCCAATATAATACTACATTTCTTCTTATTATTTTTCTTTAAATAGAAACGGTAGGATTTTATCGACGTTTATTATGAATTACAGTATGTAACTTTCCAGTTCAATATCTTCTAAATACAGTATCTATTATTTGGTCTTATACAGTATAATAATAATAATGATGATAATAATAAAAAAGCATTATTTAAAATATAATTATATATTTTTTTATTATATTATTACATCAAGCATAGATGATTCAGTAAAGTCTACATGTCCTACATAATTATACATTATATGGCGTCATTACAAAAATTATAATAATAATAATAATAAGTTATAATAATAATAATAATAATAATAATAATAATAATAATAATAAAGCATTATTTTAAATATAAATATATACTTTTATTATATTATATTATGACATTAAGCATGGATAATTGTTCAGTTTCAATAATAATAATAATAATAATAATAATAATAATAATAATAATAATAAGTGTATTGTTGAATATTCTTATTATTAAATATATTCAATGTATGAAATATAAATACCGCATATTTTTATGTACTGTTATATTTTTATTAATATTACATAATAAGTATGAAATATATTATACAGTAATAATTATAATTATATAAATAATTATTTAGCAACCCTTTAATAGTCATAAAAAAATAATAATCTTAAATACTATGCATTATTTTAAATGTAAATACTGTTCAATATTATGCACAAAATTACTGGAGCGTTTCTATTACGTTTAAGACATTTTCTTCAACCGTAAAAGAAAACCTAATGCGGCGCGGAAATAAAAACACCTGTCAAAAACCTACATTAAATCAGATGTTTCTAGTTTTAGTATAGATTCAGAGTGGAGTCTGCTAGATGTTATTACCCATAGTTCTGCTCATCTGTTTTCTGCGGTGTGTATTGTGTCCGTCTGAAGATAAGAAAGGACACACGGCGGTACGCAAGACCCCCCAGAAGATGCGTTTCGAGAGAAATTAGAAATGTGTGCAATTCATATCGCATTACAGAAACAACCTGCAGCCAGTACAGTAATGATTCAGCTTTATCAATTCCTGCTCGGTTTCTGTTTATTAATCAACTAAATACCTACAAGCAAATGCAAATTAAGATTATCTTATCATTACTAGCTTGCTTTTCCTCTTCAGATATACTCATTTGAACCGTTTTCTGAAATAATCAGCGTGCGTTTATTAAACTATAAGTGGACGGTCTTAAACGGAGAGTGCACTGAACCCAGTCTTCACTTCTTTCAGAATAAAAAAGCTTATTTTTGAGAAAGTCTTGTCGAAAGCGTACCCGCTTGACATCTGATTACATGCAAATCATTCTGGGTGTATTTTAAATAGCGAGTTCGGAGCTTTCACGCTGCTTTGCATATCACTCAGAAGCAAGCCTTTGTGAAATGCGTTGTAATATTTGTTGTCGCGTCTCCGGAATAAATTGGCGTTGGGCTGTAATCTGCGCCATTCGCGTCCCAGACCGTTTGAAAGAGCCGGCTCCCTCCGTCGATCCAAACAAAGCCCAAACAAACATTTGCATTTGTCAATGAAAGCTAATAGAAGTCTCATAGTGTCAGGCTCCGGAAAAAAAAAAACGTCAACTTGAGCTTATTAGAAAGAGAGGAAGAAGTTTTATGAGCGCTTTCTCGGACGTTTAAGTGTTTATTCTCTTAAAGAAGTGGCACGGAAGGAACGGGATTTCATCTCTCTGTGGATAACGTTGGAGGGGAGGATTTCCTGTCTAAAGTGCACAGAACAGGAAGTGGATAAGGCTGTTCAAAGTCTGTCAATCACAGCCGTCCTCCGAGGCCTTCATCAGGTTTCATTTATTCTCCCCAAATCAACACAGACATATAATATTATGACTTTCTTTCTTTCTTTCTTTCTTTCTCAATTAGACATAATAGGTGATAAAAGTGTTTATTTAAATAAATTTTATTATCAGATAATATATTTCATTATCATAATGTGATGATAATAATAACAACAACGTGAAATCAACTACAGTTGACATTTATTATTATTATTATTATTATTATTGTTGTTGTTTATTTCATTCATTTATTCATTAGGCATGGATTCAGATTTTCAAAGTAAACTTTATTATTTAATATAAAACCAACCACAAATGACCTTTATTAAAAATTAAATTAAATTAAATTAAATTAAATTACATAAAATTAAATTATGTTTAATTAAATTTTGGGGTGAAATTTGAAGAGTTGGGATTTTATTTTTAGATACTCAAAGTAATCATTTGAAATTATATCATACTATAATAATAATGATAAAGTAAAATCAATCATTATTAACCTTTAACTAATCATTCAAAAGTAATTTCGGGGTGACATTTGACCCTAATAGGTTTCTGTGAGTTGATTTTATCTTCAGATCACATTATGATCATTTCATTTAGTTTTTTTGTGTCTTTCGGGGCGATGTTGTTATTGTTGACATCCACCGAGCATCTGCTCGAATGCCTTGAACCTTCTTCCAGATCGTCTTCAGATCTTCAGGCGTGAAGCTAGGAAACACTGACTCCGGGGTCCATGCCGTTTGTTGGATCCCCGTTAAACCTGTTTGCATTTGTCCGAGCAGCGAGAAGCAGCCCGAAGCCTCATAAAACCTCTGTCTCGCTTACAATTCATTGGCAGAGAGCCTGAGAGCCAGTCGATGAGTTCAGAGCGCTGTAGCCTCGAGCGGCGTGTTTCTCTCACGCCGCGGGCTAAACCTGCGTCCGGCGTAACACAGCCCTTCTTCTTCATGTTTACTGGAGATCTCAGTTTGGAGACTCGCTCTCTTTTCCCAGCTATCTTTGCATCACCGATCGCATCTGCTGACTTCCATGTGACCTGCGTGCATGGAAAAAGAGAGAGGGAATGCATCGAAGGAATGCATCGTTAATTTTCCAGCGTGCTCAAGTAAATGTCCGTTTTGTTGCCCTGGTCAAGGCCTCCAAAGTGCATTAGCCTCAGCCAATAGACATGCCATTGATTTATCCGTTTTAAAAAGGTGACGCCATGCTGTTTATCCTGCTGTGATGAGAAAGTGTGGTGAAATCATGGTATACAAGTCTGTTGTGTGCAGTGGTAAAGTGTACTATAAAGAAAATGAAAAATCGAATCAATTACATTAAATTAAATAAAAATTAAAAAATAATAATATATACTACTACTAATAATATAATAAAAAATAATATATATATATATATATATATATATATATATATATATATATATATATATATATATATATATATATATATATATATATATAATTTATTTATTTTTAAATTATTATTAGTCATAGTAGTACACATTCTGAAAATAAAATTATTTATTTTATATTATAAAACATCAAACAAAACAAGTGCCATCATGGTATACAAGTTGGAAACTCTAAGTAAAAAAAAAAAAAGAGTTTCATACTCAAAGAAAAAAGTAAATAGTATTATACAGATTTATATTATATTATTTGTTATTTTTATAAATTATTAATATATTATTATACTATATGATTTTATCAAAAAAATTCATTTCATTTCATTTGAAAAGGTAAAATATGTCCCAGTCATGTTGGAGACACACACACACACACACACACACACACACACACACACACACACACACAGACACACACACACACAGACACACACACACACACACACACACACACACACACACATATAGATACATACATTCATACAGAGTGCTTGTGGGCACCTTTCAAGCTCTTGTCTCTCACCCATCAGTATCCTGGGATTTCATCTACTTCTTGTTGAGGCAGCAACAAGCCTCGTCTATAAAGTCAATAAAAGCCTTTTTATGTTTCTCTTCTTGGCCAAAAAGGCGTCAATAGAAGAGTACGTTCAGGTGAAAACCCTCAGCGGAAACAGAAAAACCTCTCTATCTCTCCGTCCTGCAGCTGAATAAATACTGTCAGACAATTACCAAACGTCTGGGTCCGCTTCGTCTGCCTTTAACAGCGTCCCAGTCGAAGGTCAGATCGCTCTCGTCTGTTTTACAGTCGCTCCGAAGCCAGGTTCTCCCGCTTTATTAGCGTGCTTTCATTGGTCCAGGTTGGGGATCCGTGAATGTGCTGTGTGCTACAGTGTCTTCGAGTGGATCAAATCCTTTTTTAATTGGACTGTGAAAAAAAGACATGATTCAGGATTAGATATTAATTGTGTCTGAGGCAGGTGGTTGAAGAAAAAAAAAAAAAAAAAAAAAAAAAAAATATATATATATATATATATATATATATATATATATATATATATATATTGTTTTTAATATTAAAAAAAAAAGCAAAGCAATGGTGCCATCATTGTATACAAGCCAAAGCATGTGGCATGAAGTTTATTTACATTTATTTATTTACTTATTGAGTTATTTGTTGGTTTGTTTGATGAAATATGAGCCGAATGAGATACTCAAAGTAAAAAGAACTTGTATCATATGTAATTATGTTATATTCTGTTATGATACAATTACATGAAATGCTAAATAAATATATAATATTAGATATGCGACAGGTGGTTGAAAAATAAGACATCATTTTTACATTTGTTACATCTTGAAAGATAGAGAAAAATAAATAAAAGATTACTATTTTTATCGAAAAAAAACTACTATTTTATTCTTTCTATAAAAAATGCACTTATTATTTTTTAGTAAGACCTGAGATGTGTATTAAAAGAGAGGTTTAGTTTGCATCCAATGATTTCTTCAGATTTAGTTTTATTTTTTTGTATTAAAATAATTATTAGTTTTATTTGTAATTTTTTATTTTGATTCTTTCTTATCTATTTTATTTTAGTCAAATGTTAATGTGCTACCGGTGTATTTTACAAACAGTCTTTATTTCTGAATTTATTGTAGATTATCTTGGTATCATGTCTTTCTGTCTGTGGTGTATAGTGTTAGCGTCTGGTTAGTTCAGCACATGATTTGATTGACAGCTGCTCCCATTAGAGTCGAGGTGAGACGAGAGTCCGTCCTCACGATGCTCTCCTCTTCAGATGGATTATGAAGGGCAGGTAGCTCAATAGCTGTTGATATCATTTTAGCAGCTGCTGGCTTTCTGCTTTTTCCTTTTACCTTCTTCTTTATTTTGCAACTTCTTTGGGCTTGTGGGAATAATAATTGGAAGGTTTTTAATCCCAGAAGACGAGAGCTCTTCATGTTTCTGTGCTGACTCATTCACGCTGATCCTGCTGTGTTCAGGTCTCAGATCTACCACTGACACCACCAGCTCATCTCATCTCATCTCATCTCATCTCATGTTAATTTAATTTAATTTAATTTAATTTAATTTTATTTTATTTCATTTCATTTCATTTCATTTCATTTCATTTCATTTCATTTTATTTTATTTTATTTTATTTTATTTTATTTTATTTTATTTTATTTTTTCCTTTTTAATTTAATATTATTTAATTTAATTTAATTTAATTTAGTTTTGTTTTATTTCATTTATTTAATTTAATTTAATATAATTTAATTTTTATTTATTTAATTTATTTTATTTAAATTTTTCCTTTTTTAATTTAATATTATTTAATTTAATTTAGTTTTGTTTTATTTCATTTCATTTATTTTATTTTATTTTATTTTATTTTATTTTATTTTATTTTATTTTATTTTATTTTATTTTATTTTTTTCTGTCACATACTTAATTCATCACAAATTTCACTTTTTCGTTTATTTTTGAATTCCAAAATTAAATGTAGAAGACGTCGGACTGAAGTAATGGAGTGGATGATATTAATTCAGCTTTGCATAACAGAAATAAATTAGATTTTAAAGTATATTAACATAGAAACTGTTGTTTTATATTGTAATAACATTTTGTAAGATTAATATTTTTATCTATATATTATATATTATTTTCTATCTATGTATTAGTTTTAAACACTATAATTCATTTAGTTAAATTACACACACACACACATATATATATATATATATATATATATATATATATATATATATATATATTTTTTTATTTCTATATTTATTTTCAGTTTCAGTTCCGATGTTTATTTTGTTTCTGTGTATTTATTTATTAGTTAGTTATTTTACCGTAGTAAACTGACTCGACTGTCGACTGTCCCTCTCTCTCTGGTGTTTTATCGTTCTGTCATAAATTTCCTTCTCCATTACTAATGCGATTATGAGATTTCTTTACTCGATAACACAGCCGCAGATCTGCTGCATTACAGCATCCATTCACCTTAATTCATGTACGACGACAAATTCATCTTCATTGCGCCGGTGATTTTATTTTATTTATGGTCGTTTCTTTCTCCTCTTAAATCAATTAGAGCACCATCATATGGTTGGAACGCACCCGTTTAAATACTTTTAGTTAATAATTGATGTGTACACAGATGATGTGTGTGGATGTTCATTAAGCCCGAGGGAAAGTAAAACTCATATATGTCTGAAGCGCTCGGTCTTTGATTACGTTAATTTCAGCAGCTTACATCAGCAGCAATCGTTCGGGAGATCCTCCGTTTATTGCTTCCCGCTGAGATACAGCCCGGACAGCTTTGTTTTCCTCTTTATAGTTTTTAGACCTTTTTCTTGGTCTTTTTTTTTATTTGTTAAACCTTTAAAAAACAATTCAATTGAAAACACACAAACACAGCATTAATATTTCAGTTTTTATTAAGGTTTATTAAGTAATTAAATCAAATAAAATAGTATGCGTTATGCTTAAATCATGATTTTTTTGGTTTTTTTAAATACATATAGAAATACAACTTAATACAAATGTTTTCATGATTATATATATATATATATATATATATATATGTGCGTGTGTAGTGTGGATATGTATTATGTAAATATAAATTCACATAAATAAATTATGTAAACAAATACAATTATATATATATATATATATATATATATATATATATATATATATATATATTATGCTATGCTTAAATTACGGTGGGTGGCATTTTCAGAATTTTTTTAAATATATTTTTACTGGTAAACATGTAAAAAATTATTCGTTTTTGTTGTGTGGAAACACACACACATGCACACACACACACACACACACACACACACACACACACACATACACATTCAGCCGATAGGCTCTTTATTTGAGTGTGTGTCTGTGTGTGTGTGTGTGTGTGTGTGTGTGTGTGTGTGTGTGTGTCTGTGTCTGTGTGTGTGTGTGTGTGTGTGTGTGTGTGTGTGTGTGTGTGTGTGTGTGTATGAGACGGGATGAGATGGAATGAACTGGTCACTTCTTCTCCGTGTGCACCCTTACATTTCTTCAGGAGGGCAAACATCTCACACGTATGCAAACACACACCGAACCCGAGGCATGTACGTGTGTTTGATCTGCAGACGCTGAAAGACGCTTTAATGAACTCGCAGCAGGAAGATGAAAGCTGGAGTGCATTGTGTGTCTCGGACAGATGAAGTATAATCAGTGTCGTCCCACGTTCAGTCCCAGCAAACACACACTGGTTACACACAGCTCCAGTCAGTTTACACTCATTTTAAAACTAATTCTGTGCTTTATTAACACTGTTTGCTTTGGATGGAGAGACACATGGCTGTAAATATAAGAGCAGGAATTATTCATGTGCTCTTCACTTCGATCTAAAATACTCAGAAACTGTGCTTCAGGCTGTATATAGTTTGACCAGAATACTTATTACTGATAATTAATTTAAAAATAATTTAATATTTTCAGCACTCTCTCATGGCGTCATCATCATTATGCATATAGTGTGTATATATATATATATATATATATATATATATATATATATATATATATATATATATATATATATATATATATATATATATATATATATATATATATATATATATATATATATATATATATATGTATGTATTATATGTTCAAATATTTAACTAACACCTCTAATGTGGAACTGAACAATATTATATATTATTATTATTATTATTATTATTATTATTACTACTAGACTACTACTAACATAACTGTCCATATAACATTATATTGTAGAAATTAGGAATAATTAAACTGAACATGACATGTTGTTTGTGGTTGTTATTTGTAAATATATATATATATATATATATATATATATATATATATATATATATATATATATATATACATATATACATATTTATATTTATATATTTATATATACATATTTATATTTATATATACATATATATATTTATATATTATATATACATATTTATATATATATTTATAGATAGATAGAATATATTTATAGATAGAATATATATATATAAATAAATAAACTTTAATTTAGAAATAAAATATTATTGTTATTATTAATATTATTATTGTTGTTGTGTAAAATGTAATGATTTAGTAAGATTTATTTTTTTATATAGTTTAGGCAAAATTTAATTCAAAATACACAATTATGTTTTATAGTTTTTTTTTTTTCTTTTATAACCATGAATACACTTTTTTTTTCCTCCTTCCAAGATACCGCTCTTTGGATCTGAGTGAAATCAGGTCATGTGACAACTGTGAGGTCATGTGTCAACAACGTGGCACGCTGCATTTCGAAACGAGAATCACTGCAAAAACTGCACTGATTTATTATAATTGTTTTTAATAACGTGCAGTATTCAGTACACACTGTACTCTAGCGCTTCATTCTGAAAGCAGCAAACAAAAATAAAAACGGTTCCAAGGAAGTGAAGGACGGTATAATGACGAATGCCGTTTTTGAGTGTGAGAGCATTTTTAATAAAGCAGCCGATAAAATTGCATCATTTCTGGTACAAATACTGGCTAAAACACAATTAAGTGTGCCCAGGAAACTAAGACGAGTTCTTTCCTTTTTGCCTGGGGACGTTATAAAAGCAAATAGGATCAGAGAGGAATGCCTACTGCTTTATTCGATTCTTGATGGCAAAAAGATCACATCTTTAACCCTGCGTGACTCCATGACGAATGCTCCCTCGTACGTCTGAGAGAGAGAGAGAGAGAGAGAGGCTGTGCTTAGATATTAGATATCTCTCCGTAATGGCCTTTTCTGGGTCACCAGCGCTTCTTTCTATTTTCTGTCTTCTACTGTATGTTTGAGACGCTCTGGACGGTTGTCGTATGATGGATAACCCAATCGGCTAACGTAATCACGGACCCCTCAGCTAGCATAACATCCCGGCCCTCATCCTCCCTCCCGAACACCTCTCCAGAAACAGCGCTGCTAATAAATGTGATGAGAGAGTGATGGAGGAGCTGAGATTTCCCTCAGTATTCCCCCTCTCTCTCTCTCTCTCTCTCTCTCTCTCTCTCTCTCTCTCTCTCTCTCTCTCTCTCTCTGTCTCTCTCTCTCTCTCTCTCTCTCTCTCTCTCTCTCTCTCTCTCTCTCTCTCTCTCTCTCTCTCTCTCTCTCTCTCTCTCTCTCTCTCTCTCTCTCTCTCTCTCTCTCTCTCTCTCTCTCTCTCTCTCTCTCTCTCTCTCTCTCTCTCTCTCTCTCTCTCTCTCTCTCTCTCTCTCTCTCTCTCTCTCTCTCTCTCTCTCTCTCTCTCTCTCTCTCTCTCTCTCTCTCTCTCTCTCTCTCTCTCTCTCTCTCTCTCTCTCTCTCTCTCTCTCTCTCTCTCTCTCTCTCTCTCTCTCTCTCTCTCTCTCTCTCTCTCTCTCTCTCTCTCTCTCTCTCTCTCTCTCTCTCTCTCTCTCTCTCTCTCTCTCTCTCTCTCTCTCTCTCTCTCTCTCTCTCTCTCTCTCTCTCTCTCTCTCTCTCTCTCTCTCTCTCTCTCTCTCTCTCTCTCTCTCTCTCTCTCTCTCTCTCTGTCTCTCTCTCTCTCTCTCTCTCTCTCTCTCTCTCTCTCTCTCTCTCTCTCTCTCTCTCTCTCTCTCTCTCTCTCTCTCTCTCTCTCTCTCTCTCTCTCTCTCTCTCTCTCTCTCTCTCTCTCTCTCTCTCTCTCTCTCTCTCTCTCTCTCTCTCTCTCTCTCTCTCTCTCTCTATGTCTCTCTCTCTCTCTCTCTCTCTCTCTCTCTCTCTCTCTCTCTCTCTCTCTCTCTCTCTCTCTCTCTCTCTCTCTCTCTCTCTCTCTCTCTCTCTCTCTGTCTCTCTCTCTCTCTCTCTCTCTCTCTCTCTCTCTCTCTCTCTCTCTGTCTCTCTCTCTCTCTCTCTCTGTCTCTCTCTCTCTCTCTCTCTCTCTCTCTGTCTCTCTCTCTCTCTCTCTCTCTCTCTCTCTCTCTCTCTCTCTCTCTCTCTCTCTCTCTCTCTCTCTCTCTCTCTCTCTCTCTCTCTCTCTCTGTCTCTCTCTCTCTCTCTCTCTCTCTCTCTCTCTCTCTCTCTCTCTCTCTCTCTCTCTCTCTCTCTCTCTCTCTCTCTCTCTCTGTCTCTCTCTCTCTCTCTCTCTCTCTGTGTCTCTCTCTCTCTCTCTGTCTGTCTCTCTCTCTCTCTCTCTCTGTCTCTCTCTCTCTCTCTGTCTGTCTCTCTCTCTGTCTCTCTCTCTCTATGTCTCTCTCTCTCTCTCTCTCTCTCTCTCTCTCATCTCATACGGGTTTGTTCGAGCTGCTTTCTCAAGGTTTCACATTTGTAGACTTGTGTTTCTTGTCTGCTAGTGAGTCTGTGTGTGCGATAGTTTCAGGCTGAATCATATACTGTACGGAATATGCATGGCATATAATGTAAAAAAAAAACCCAACAGTATCTAGTTGCTTGGTTTTCATTGTGCTAAAACATACTGTAATATCGTATATAATTAGTTTGAAAAATGCATATAGAGTTTTAAAGTTTGATTTGTATCTTAGTACTCATTTTCAGCTGATTCAGTCCATTTTAATGAATCAAAAATGTTCTTATTTATTATATATATGCATGTATATATTTAAAAAAAATGTTTATATATTAGCCTATTTTTAAATGTTGCGATGAATCACCGTAATCAACACGATTACATTTTTAAATCGATTGAAAGCACTCTCATATATTTTTGTTTCTCTGGCTCTTTGGGTGTCTTGCTCCCCTCTGGCGTATTACTCTGTCTGATTTGGCCCTCATTGTCCCTCTGGCACTCGTGCTGTCCGGCCCCCTCCACCGGGGCCCCTCTGTTCTTGGCAGGTGTGGATTTGTGAAGGTGACCCCGGGCCCTTCCTTCCTGATTTGGCAGCTCCGGGCCGGGGCGGGACAACCCGAGTGAGACGTAGCTCTTCACAAACTGGCTGAAGTTGGACAGAACCTGGCTAGAATTGAGCTAGCTCTCGTGCAAAATATAGAAATGTATGCCAACTCTCTCTGTTCTCTCTGTCAGCCCAAACACACACACACACACTCTGCTGGCTCCATCCAGGTCTTTTGACAAGGTGCAAACAGACAGGTGAGGCCCGCTCGCTATTTCTTTCCATTAGCAATAGACTCGGTTACACAAGCTGCATCTGCCCTGCAGACGGATGAGTTAGAAATGGATGTTTTTGTATCTACATAATCTAATTTGGACGACACTGGAGGTCTACCATAAACAAATGGCCATAAGTGGTTGCTTCGGGTTTCAAAGGGAAAAGACCCAAACTGCTCTGATTGATTTAGCCTTTCACGAGAACCCAAGGAAATTACCTGGAGTAGAGTTTCCGATTTCTTCATTTAAGCTAATTCAACCCTAGAATGCATAAAAGGATTCAAACTAACCACAAAGACTTCTGAAGAAGAGAGAGAGAGATTAAATATTAGAGATTAAATGAAGATTTTTGGTGGCGCTTTTCAGTTCTATAGATCATGATTACTGTACAAAACAGGGAATGCATTTTTAAAATTGTACATTTATTACATCATTTAAAAAATATATATATATATATATTTGTAATTATTTTTGCATGATTTGTTCCTTGTTATTCATGTATTAAATACTAAAAAATATTGTAACATATATGCAATATATTATTACATACACTAATAATATGTATATAATTATATATAATAATAGATATATAGGTATATAGTTAATAAATGAGCTTTATTATATTACACATAACATTTTAAAAGTAATAATATTTCAGTGATATTTAAAAATGCACGCGTTACGGCATAAACTATCCATTATGTAGAAACTGCAGAGATTCGGACACACCTGATTTGAATGTTTTGACCTTAATTAAAAAAGGTCAACTTCATCTTTTGCGTGGGAGCTTAATTCAAATAATGAGCATCGATCGCCATCAAGTTAATGTCTTAGATAATCCTGTTTTAGTTATTAGTACTTTCATTTTATTTTTAGTGTATACTTACGGTGATGCTATTTTGTTTGTATGTGCATCATAAGTGAACGAATCCTACTTCTATTCCTGCATTATTAAAATGCATCGGAAAGAAAGATAAAAAAGACATTTTAGGTCCCTTGACGCATTCATTCTTGATCATATATTCTAAGGGTTCAGTGGATCGTGAACTTCAGTCCTAGTTGTTTTGGATGAGTTTATTGGTTCAAATCTGAAAGCCACTGGCTGTTTACGGGGGCTTAATTAAATTTACCTTGCCCACCGCTGTGCCAAGCGGCTTGAGTTCTTCTCCTTCTGAGCGAATGGAATTAGTTTGCTATTTTGAAGCGTGGCTCAGCTTTCTCTCATTGTTTCACGCCATTGTCAATCAAATCCCCGATTGCGGACAAACCCACGGCTGTAAATCGGATCACACAGAACTCCCATTGTAATTCAAAGGGTGCGCGCTTGTAGAATCAGAGGAGTGAGAAATAACATGTTTCTCAGTCGATTAAAGCACCGGCGGAATTTGGGAGGAAAGAGACGGATTTATCGCCACTTACAAATGATTGCGACTACTAGGCAGAACGGCTTTTGTCAAGAGCGTAATGGTTCCATTTGTTTGCCAACGGCTTTGGCTTCGGGATGAGGAAGTGTTTGTGTTTCAGTCATGAAGGGATAAGTCTCTATGGATGTATTCGTAGTGCTGGGATTCGGTGTTGTTATTCTTCTTTCGGAGGGTTCGCGTGTATTTGTTGTCTCTTGGCGGTTGGCAATTCGGTCCTCGTTTGAGATGCTGCTGTTGATTCCTACAAAAAAACGCCGTAATCATGCAGCGATGTGCCAACGACTAGAACGGCGAAAAGTTTAACAGCGTCGCAGGTTAAGAGAGCTTTGGGGCAAAAATGGCATCAAAATGGCCCTCAGAGGTTTGTCAAGACAAACTCTCTGGCTTGAGAAAGCCTTTATGTCTATATATACATATATATATATATATGCACACTAAAAAGTATTTGAAGTGCATACAAATACCAATGCAATTTACTTTTGCTTATGCACATTAGTTTACTAAACCCGTATACTTCAAGTCTGCTAAATTAGAAATAATTGCGTGCTTGTGCAGAAGAAGTCCAACTAAAGAGACGCTGAAGTATATTTGTGTGCGTTAAACTGCAACTATTGCAAGTATACTTTAGCCTTAAATATCTTGCGCTATAGACTGATATGATTTAAAGATCATACGATCCTTATCAATGACGAAATGCATACAATTAAGAAATGTGCGTAAAGTACTCCAAATAGTGTTTGTTCAATTGTCACACATTCATGTATATATTCAAGAAAGAATATTAATTAAATAAATATTATTTTTATATAAATAAATATTATATACTGTATATATATATATATATATATATATATATATATATATATATCTTTACTTTTATTTTTGTATGCGATTAATTGTGACCGCAATAAAAGAAATATGTTAACGGATTTGAAGTATATTTAGTTATACTTAATTTAATTGTGCCATTTATTTTTAGAAAAGAAAAAAAGGGATTTTGGAAGCCAACCTAATAAACGTTTTTTTATTGAATGAACCAAAAAGGTTCAGATCCCTGATTTCAGCCACTTGCTGAACGTATCAGAATACGGTGGTAGTGAAACAGTTGCTCTAAAGGTCCAGCAGATAATGAAATATACTTAATATACTTATAATTTAGTAATTGTTGTTGAAATATCAGGACAGTTTATTCTATTGGCGCAGTTTAAAGATTAGAGAGTAGAAAACATCTGTGCATTCGATGATTGATGAGGTAATTGTAAAAATTGCCCTTAGGATGCTAAAAAAATGTAATTGGCCCTTAACTCCATCGGGATGAATTGGGTCGAGACGATGAGTTCATCCAGAGGCTCCACTGAAATGTCTAAACTCCATGTGATTGGTGGCTTAATTGTTTAAACGATGACCAATTAAGTCAAAAGTCATGTTAGTGGGTTAACTAAATCAACCTGATTGTTATCTGCCGTCGACGCCAGAGCTCTGCGAGCAGGTCTAAGCACTGACTTTGGAGATGAAAGAAAGAAACAAGCAGAAATGTTACGATTTGACTCTCTGGCGATTCGTTCATGGGACGGGAGAGCTAATAACAGCGGCGCTCTAATGAAATCAAGCTAACCGAATTGCTCTCTTGACTGGCCCGAACCTCTTGCAAATCCTCAGGCGGTAAAATTGCAAAATATTTTCCTCCCATAAACCTCGAAGATAGTCAGCGCTCTAGTAAACATGTGACGGGTCTCAGAATAGATGATTATGACTCAGGCCCAGTCATTACCGTAGCGCTGTCTGTCCTGGATAAAAGCGGAGCAGACACGAGAACAGGCCTATGTGTAATATTATGATGGAGCATTAAGAGCCACGGGGGGCCGTCTGTCATTATAGACCCTCCACATGCTAATTTCTGCTGCGCTAATAGCCGTGCTTTACTGTTCCTCACAGTGCCTATTAGCTGACGTTTGAGCGCTGAGACGTGAAGGGAGATTTCAGTGATGGTTCTCACCTCACGGATGCTCTGGAGCTCCTGAAAGAGAAAAGCGACTGTAGAAGCTTTATTCTGACGACTCTCTAGCGCCCCGTGTGGTGGTACTGAGAACACGTCGCGTCCAGACACGTTTCGAAATCAGGCGGCGGTTCACGCCAACACCGTTTTTGATCAAAAATAGATTTTTTTTAAATGGCGCTACAGCCATTCAGTTACACAGCAACGGCGTTTTGAAAATGAAAACGTTAGAGAACGCAAGCGTTAGAAAAATTGTTCGTTTTTGGGTTTTTTTTGAAGAGCGTTGCGCTGCTGCCTCGGTGTAAACTTTATAAATGGACCTTTGTGAAAACGGTGACATCACGCGCACGCGTATTACGTGTTTGCCTGGTTTCGTAAGACAGTGACGTCGCCATCTACTGGCCTGGCGTGAGCAGTGCAGCGTTTGGTCTTTTTCGTGGATCGGTGTGGAAACGCTGTTTTCTGTGCTTAAACGATGCAAAGGAAAACTTCTCTGTTTTTACTGCATTGTTGGGCAGATGTTCCCTAAAAAATGTAACTTTGCGAAATAGTGCTTGTGGAGGGTTTGTTGTGCAAACAGACAAACAATAAATAAACGGAAAACGGGCTTGTTTTTAATAATCATAAACCTAGTCAGAATTAACTAACCATATAACTAATTGCATTATATATTAGAATATTCCTTATACTTTACAGTTAGGGTTTAATTTTAGAACATCATGAATGCTTTATTTAATAAACCGATTGAGAATTTTTCTCAAGTCGGAAATAATCAGAAATGTTTCTTTAGCAGTAAATCAGTATATTAGGATGATTTCTAAAGGGTCGTGTGACGCCGAAGACTGGAGTAATGATGCTAAGAAAAAGCTTTACATAAAAAAATAATTTTTAAATATTTACATATAGATTTTTAAACGGATTTAAAAAAAAAAAAATATATATATATATATATATATATATATATATATATATATATATATATATATATATATATATATATATATATATATATATATATATATATATATATATATATATATATATATCCCATTAAATATTCAGTTTCCCTCTAAACTATGCAGCTGTCCAGATGTTAGATTCATTGTGGTGTTTGGTAGAAATCTCGTCTGAGATGTGAGAGAAGTGTGTTTACGTGGAGAGAGACGCTGTTTCTTTTGTGTTTGAGCACAGGTAACAATAAAGAGCCTCTCGCTCAGGGCTGATGGCGGTACAGGTGGTCTTTGACTGAGAAATACACACACCGTTGCTCTTTTATTCCTCTCGCATTTTTCAATTTCACTCATAATCTGTCCCCGGCAGACAATGAATAAATGCATGATGAGCCGAGCGCTGTTTGAGATGCTACCTGTAAAGCTTTAGACACAGCGAGAGTGAAGACGAGGACGAAGGCTCCCCGTTATGATATTCATGAGTTGTGGCTCTTTGTTAGCGCAAGCGACGCTTTGTCTTTCTCCAGACTGATTGAATCGTGCGTGCGCGCGTGTGTGTGTGTGTGTGTGTGTGTGTGTGTCGGTTCGACTCTGTGTGTGGGCAAATATCAAACTTCAGATGATGTTGAATGTGCCTGGAAAGCTCTATTAGAACATTCCAGAGCGCTCTAAAGGTTTTCTCCATCGCTCACATGCTGATGGGATGTAAAAATGCTCTCGACGTTAAAGCTAATGTGTCTCCCAGGCTTTGGCAGAAATAACTAGCCCTTAAACTCTGGGTCAGATGTGAGATTAATTTCATACGCTTTCCTGAGTTTTTGTACTCATAGCGGATTGCCATCATAATCGACTCAATAAAACTTTGATAGTTGAATCATACGTTCATAGCAGCGTGACTAGCTTTACCCTTTTTTTATTTTATTAAAATAAAATAACATTTTTAATCATGCATGCATTTTTTGCAAGTAGATTGCTGTGTGTTTATTAATTTATTTAAAAAAAAAGCTGAAATATTAATTTTTTTCCTAATCATCGTAATATATGAATGCATTTTTTTATTATAAATTAATGTCAAATCAACATCAATTAAGTGTTAAATTAAAATATATTTTACATTTTTCTTACACGTAATAATTGTACATGCATTTTTGGCAAATAATAATTTAAAGTGTAATGCGTTCATTTGTTTTAGATTTTGTATGCATGAATTTTATGAAGTTATGTTATGAACAATATTAATTCAACAATCAATAAATAATACGTACATTATATTTTCAGCATGTTTATTGCAGCAGTATACATAATACATTCATTGGACATATTAATTATAAATGCTTTATGATATGTAAATCAAGTGCCAAAACATTAATTTAATTTAATTTTATTTTATTTTATTTTATTTTATTTTATTTTATTTTATTTTATTTTATTTTATTATTTTTTATTTAATTTTATTATTTTTTTTTTTGTTTTGTTTTGTTTTGTTTTGTTTTGTTTTATTTTATTTTTGCATTTGCATTATTTTTGCATATTTGCATTTATTTATTTTTGCATTTTGCGTGCATTATGCATGCATTTTTAATAAATAATATCTCAAGGGTTCCTATATAATTAATATATTAATTTCACCATATAATGTTAGTCAAGCTATTTCTCCACCAAAAACAGTGATCACTTAAATTTTAACATGTAACATGTGACCGATCACAGTGGCTCCGTCTCTTCCCGTGACCTCTCTCCAGAGCTTTCCATCTTTTCACAGAACCCAACTTCTGCATTTTCTGCTTCTAAAACGACAGACTCCATCACATCCTGCTCTGTTTCTCTTTCTCTCTCTCTCTCAATCTACTCCTTCTTTCCGCCGAGTGCACAGGCAGACTGAAAGAGAAGCTCAAAGCTGATTAGTCAAACTTGTGATTTCCAATTTCAGACCCCAGACACAAATCCCACACACACACTTAATATTCATGCGGAGGGGCCCGAGCTCCGGCACCGCCGCTGCCCAGACCTCCGCTCACCAAATCACACTCATTTAATCAGCTTATTCAACGAGACCGGAGAGAGAGAGAGGCTGAGGAAGAGGAGGAGGAAGAGCGAAGAAGCAGTGCTGTTTACAAAGAGATGAAAGAGCCGGCGCTGCATTCGGAATAAACACAGTTAAAAGGGTTTTCGGGGAGATATTCACTCCCCTTTCTCATATTATTGATCTAAGAAAGGAGATCTCTGTAATAACCAGGGGTTAAATTGGGTTTTTTATGTGAGTCAACCTAAAATCTAGCAGTGATTCTGGAGTGATTATAAAAGCCGGACTGGAGCGTGTGTGAACGGGTTGGATTGACAGACAATAGTTTTAAACTTGTTCTGAACCGTGTGGTTTATTCAAGCTTGATGTAGTCAGAGGAAGACAAACAGAGTCACTCCTGTGGGTGTTGAATTATTATTTGAATAATAATAATGATAATAATAACTATAATAATAATAACAATAATAATAATAAATAAAATAATAATAATACAAATAATAACCACTGTAATAATAATAATAATAATATCATAATAATGATAATAATAACTACAACAACAATAATAATAATAATAATAATAATAATAATAACTACTGTGATAATAATAATAATAATTATTATTATTATTATTATTATTATTATTATTATTATTGTTGTTGTTGTTCAAGAAGCAACAATGGACAAAATAATAACAACATCAATAATAAAAATAATAATAATAATAACATTTTTAATAAATTTAACGTGCATTTTATAAAAATTATGGTATGTCTGGGTATTAAGTCTATTATCCATATAAATATAAATTATATCCATATAAATATATATGTAAATATTTTCAAAATATATACTGTAGGTGCATGTCTTAATAATATATATATATGCAAACAAAAACATTTATTTTGGATGCAGTTATTAACGATTAATCGTTTGACAGTGGTATATTTTTGTTGTTGACTATGATGGTGGTAATATAATAATAATATAATAGAGAAAAATGCATTTCATGGCTGGTTAGAATCCTTTTTGCCTGATAGTTTTGCTTCAGCTAGGTGTGGCAAGTTATTTGTGGATGCCGTTTCGGGGATAGAAGTGTCAGGGAAAGAGATCCATTCATCCTGGATTTTAAATGACAGATTTTAAATATTAATCGATATCAGTAGAAATGTAGCTAAATTCCCCCAGAATGCTCTCTGCGTGTCTCTGTTATGCTCCTCGTCTCCTTCCTGTCTTGTATCTCTTTGATCTCGCTGCATCTGCGGCGGGGAGCGGGAGGGGCCCGGGAGCTGTCAATCACGGCAGGCTCTCGTGGGATTGGCTGAGCTGTGTGAGGGAGGCTCCTCTCTGTGATAAGAGCTCCCCGGTGATCGCTGGCTCTCTGAAGGGCTTCCAGCTTTAAACGTATTCATCAGAACCTGCTGCACGCTCAAACCGTCACGCTGTTCATGCTGCGTTCAGAAACCTGTATCGGAGCGTGCCATGTATTTAGTCTGTAAATGACTAAATGAGAGGACCATTGTGACATGTTTTAATAAATCAGCTGATAACAGTTGAAATATTGGTTATGCCGTGTGTCAAATCTTGACCTTAATTATATTTAAGATTAATTTGATTGATTTAGTAATATTATATATATATATATATATATATATATATATATATATATATATATATATATAATTTAATAATATTATTTTTTTTTTTTATTATTATTATTAGCATTATCAAAAATATTGTTACTCCATAAACAATAATAATAATAATAATAATAATAATAATAATAATAATAATAGTTATTTTGTTTTAAAAATTAAAACAATTATAACAAAGACTTGCATCATAAAATCATTCATAAATCATCATAAATTGACTGTATTCTATGTGTTGTTGTTGATGATGATGATGATGATGAGGATTATTATTATTATAATTATTATTATGGTTAAAAATATTGTTAATACATTTCTCTATAAACAACAACAATGATAATAATAATAATAATAACATATTTTTTTAATTACTTTATAATTACTTAATAATAATTCAATAGTTAATAGGAGCTGAACAAAATTTAATGCATTTATTTTGAATAAATAAATAAAATGATGCATTTTATTATTAGAGTTTCTCAGCGGTCCTCTGAGAGTATTCAAAATGTTGCATTCATGACAACTCATTTTTGGGACGTGGGTCAAATATCTCAATCAATTCCTGCTTATTTAAAATGCGGGAATTGATTGATTGCGAAATAATAGC
Organism: Puntigrus tetrazona; assembly: GCF_018831695.1. Taxonomy (NCBI): domain Eukaryota; kingdom Metazoa; phylum Chordata; class Actinopteri; order Cypriniformes; family Cyprinidae; genus Puntigrus; species Puntigrus tetrazona. Next base: position 7,447,955 of record NC_056722.1, on the reverse strand, counting down.
TGGTCGACATCAGCCAAAAACAAACAAGCTGCCGAAAGGCCGTGAACGCGCTCGTCTTCGCTTTCAACCGAATCAAAGAGCAGGAATGTGTATCAGAAACTTAAACAGGATCTATTCGAGAAACGCCAAAAAATGCATCTGCGCGATGTTGAAAGAAGAGCTGGGCGTTTCCTTCTGGCACCTGGAGTGAAGCCGGCCCTCGACCTGCAACGGCAATCCTGACAAATGAGATCTCTCACAATGAGATTCCCCCGGGAACAAAACACATCGCTCTAACAATATTGCTTTTTTGATGAATGGAGGAAGCCGCACGAAGCTAAGCTTTTTTAATAGCTTTATAATGGCGCGCAGTCATATACATTAGGCTGCATCATAAAGAAGACGTGAAGGAGCCTTTCGTCACTCCGTCTGCTCAGACAAAAGATCGCGGCGCTTCGATTCGACACAAACAAGCTCTATAACGTCTCATACGCCAGAGTGATGACCTCAATATCGCAGAATAAGAGAAAACGAGAGGAATCTGTTTCAGCGCTGTTTCAATTGCCATTTATAAATCAAACACGATTTTCTCCCCTTTTCTATTGCGTTTTATTGCTGCGAAGCGGGTTTGGCGGGGAATTCGTGGCAGGGAGTATTTGGGAATGGGATCCCGTCTCCCTCGGGCCGTTTGAAACCAGGTCAGAGACGAAGAGGAGGAGGAGGAGGAGCGAGCCATCGGTGAAGAGCAATCACATGCTGATTTGTATCTCTCTCTCTCTCTCTCTCTCTCTCTCTCTCTCTCTCTCTCTCTGGGAGTCAATGGGAGCTTCACCCGAGACTCGGCTCTTTGATCAAGATGGAGGTGTGCTGGAGGTTTTGGGGTATTTTGATGTTCGTGTGACAGACGGCGAGGTGCAGGCTTCCCTCGTGAACCGGGTTTAAAGTCAGCATCAGATCACTTTAACCATTTGCATCTGTTCGCTGGAGATTTAGAAAAATACAATCTACCTTGCATCTATGATGCAAATATAATAAAATAGAAGTGTACGGTTTGATTTCGTGCGAAAATGTCAAGCTTATAATATAAAACGATAAATAGAAATAAAATATAATATTTAACATGGCTGAGTTTATAGTGATAATAGTATGAAATATTAATATATTAATATTATTATAATGTATATAAAATTATACATTTTTTCTAATGTATGGGAGCATGAACTGCCTCTTTGAACTAATACATAATTAAAAAAATTTATTAAATATGCAAAAATATGTGAAATTGTATTCAATATATTTGTTATATATTATATATATATATATATATATATATATATATATATATATATATATATATTTTTTTTTTTTTTTTTTTCCTTTTTATATTAAAACACATTTAACATATAAAAATAGTTTCTTAAATTCTTTCTGTCTTTGTGTGTGTATATATATATATATATATATATATATATATATATATATATATATATATATATATATATTTATATATATATATATATATATATATATATATATATATATATATATATTATATATATATATATATATATATATATATATATATATATATATATATATATATATATATATATATATATATATATATTTTTTATATATGTATATATAGAAATATAAAATGTCAAATACATTTATTTTAATGCACATTCCTGGTGTTTATTTGTTTTTTTTTTGCTACACATTCCTCCAATATGTTTGTAATTTCTGCTCGAAACATAAACACTAAATAGAAAAGCTCATAAAATATAATAGCAGCTGCTCTTCTGGCGTGACAGAATGACGAATTTCATTCTTCACGATCCGCTCCATTCCAAATGCAGTAGATAAGTTCTGATGCTGTGAAAGCTGCGGATGTTACCTTCACTCCAGTTGTTTAATAGACCCGCTCCCTGGTTGTCTTTGGAAGCAGAGATCCAGTTTGTGAGTGGTTTGAGATACACGAGTCTCTCCGGTCATTATTATGCGAGTGATGCTATCATACCTATCATGAGAGGGAAGGAGAAAGAGCGAGACGGACTAAAGAAACCGAGGCAAGCGTCTTATTAATTCGGAAATCAATTATCCCTCCTCGTCACCGTGAGCTGATGAATCAGGGCTAATTACCCTGAAGGTGTATCTCTCCTGTCCCGTCTTATCTCTGTGTTTGAGACTGATACGCGCTCACAGTGTTTTCCTCACGGTGGGTTAACACAATTAAACCTGTTGTCTAGCGATCAGGCCGCGGAAGCTAGTTCGTTAGCGGCGCGCAGTCTCAGAAGATCCAGACACAAAGAAGTTGATGATACTGGTCTGAAATGAAGGGTGATGATCTCAATAACTCTCCTGATATATTAAAATGACATTATAATTGCATTATATGCAGCAATTATAAACCGATGATAATGTGTCACGTAAAGTTGACCTTTTCTGTGGCGCAGCAATACTTTAGAAACTGAGATACTGTTTTATGCCATCGTTTTATTCTGGTTTCACCATCTTTTGCTTTGAACGATACTGTACCTTGGAGTACCAGGTAAATAATACTATATGAAATGTAGTACCGCAGTATATACCATACTTTGGTCTCGCTCTTATTGTCCTATAGCATAACTTGTTTGTTTGTTCCTTTACATTTTTTTCTTTTTAAATATATAATAGTATATTTGAATTGACATGTATTTATCCAACTTATTATTATTACTGTTTTTATATTATATATATATATATATATATATATATATATATATATAATACATAATTGAATGCATAATAATTAATATACATACACACATATATATAATACATAATTGAATTCATAAAATTGCATTTAATATTTACACGCAAATATTATGCATTCAATTATATATATATATATATATATATATATATATATATATATATATATATATATATATATATATATATATATATATAACATTAAACTATATCATATTTAAATATAAATAATAAAATATAAATATTACCATAATAATATTACCACCTCAATATCGTTTAAAGGTGCAGTACAAAATTGCCTTGGTAATATACCACGATAATACTTTGATACCGGTAACGGTGCTAATAATTTTCCATACTTCCAAATTTAAATTTATGAATACAATAGTAGAGGTCACAAAAACCATTTAACGATTAATCAAGTCATGTGACATTTTTGATATACCATGGCACTGTTTTGTTACCATATTCATTACTGTAATAAAAAAAAACAAACAAACAAACAGTATATCACAACGGTTTAATACGATAGAATAGAGTGATGTCTTGATTTCCCTCACTTTGATATAATAAAGACCCAGCAGATCTGTTTTTGTGACCCGGCCTCTCTGTCAAACACAGACCTCACACACAACACACACACACCCTGTGACCGGCCTCATCACATCATCTGTCAGTCGATGGTCGTCATGTTTAATAGCCCTGACCAGGTGAGCATGAGAGAGAAGGAGAACAGAGGCTCACAGGAGCACTGAACAGATGCTGTTTGAGGAGTGAGAAAGAGAGAGTGTTAATCCATGTGTTTCTGCACATATAGTGAGCTTCGTGCCGAGGAGAAGTGTGTTAACTCCGGCTGAGAAACTGACGGAAAGCTTTGTTGGTTTTTTCGGCTTTGTCAGTGACAAAAGCAACCAAAAAGAAGCATCATGGCTATTAATTGTTTCACACTGATTATATAGTTATAGTTATAAAACACCATTGACATTCTCTCCTCTCGACCCACTTGTCTTTTTTTCTCTTCTTTTTTCTTGTGGCGAGGAATGAAACGTTTTGGAATTTATCGGTCATAGGCGAGGACCAGGATCGGGACCGAGGCTTTTCTCACTTTTTAGTAAAACAAACGCTTTACCTCGGCGTGTTTTGTTTCTCTATCTGTCTTTCTGGCAGCGTGAGCCGATGCGTAGATAAGAAAGAGGTACGCTGCGGTGTAATCTTGGCTGGAGTTAAACTTCAGCTTTTCATCCTCCGTCAGTTTTGATCACTGCTCAGACATGTAGAGATACAGTGGATCTATGGCAGTGCTGGTGTAGTCAGACGCAGGAACTGATAACATCTGGAATGTTCTTCTGGAGCGCCAAAAGTGCTTGCGTTGAAAAAGCATAGTATTATAGTGGATTATAGTATTATGGTGTATATTTCCTGGATTCACTGAAATAGTCTAGACCATGCATCCCCGTGATTGACCGACTTCACTGATTGTTAACGCAACCAGCCTCTATTCTATTCTGAATTCTATTCTAATCTTTGAAGTACATTGCGGTACCAAAGTACTGAGGCCAATAAATGGATAGTTGTTGCGGTTTATTTACACGCCTTCAGGTCATCTAAAATCTTTGAGAGTCAAAAAAGTAAAGACAGCCTACAGGAAGTTAATGCCTCGGCTCCTGAAGACATATTAAGGTCTTATGAAGCGGAATGATTGGTCTGTGCAAGAAACCGAACGTGATTTACAACGTTACACACAACGGGAATATATATTCACTAGTCTATTTATTGTAATTGCACATGTATGCACAATAATTATGTGAAACATGAATGTTTTACATGTCTAAAGAATGTGAAGTGAATAAACTAATCTTTATCAGCTCCACTTTGCACATAAAATGACAAATTTCGTCCCTTTATTCAAGTTTATGGTTCATACGCTCATACCGGCGACTCATCAGTCAGATTGTTTCTTCAGTTCAGTGGCTGATTGATTCATTTATCTCAAGATCAGATACACCAGTATTTCTGCTCATTTGGAGTCAACGTGACTTTAAAAGTGAGTTTTGACTTGAGTAGCTTGTAGATGCTCGAGCTGATTCACTTTGATTTGGTGAATCGGCTCAACTATTTCACTAAAAAGAACCGGTTCAAAAGAGTGATTGGTTGGTGAACTGGACATCTCCGTTTGCCTGAGGCTCTGGATTACAGGTAGTATGTGGTAACTAATGTTCAGTTTCTTGCACAGATCAATCGTTTTGTTTCATAACACCTCAATATATTGACATATATTGCCCTAAAATGCATTGGTTTGGCTCTTAAAGTACCGGTAGCCATTGACTTGCATTTTTATGCATCACCAAGGACCACGACTTCAGCTACGAAATATTTCTTTACAGGCAATCTCGGATGGCCTGAGGGTGAGTAAATGAACATTTTCAACTTTTGGATGATCTATCCATTCAAGCTGTAGATTACAATGTTTTCGTAGTATGCTATGAAATAAGAACCTAGTTGGGATCCATTTTACCTGTTGGACCGCTTTTTTTCCTTCTTTGGCTTCTTCTTCTAATAGAGATTTCATCGTATGCTCCTGGTTCCAGTTAAAAGTTAACCCCTGTGAATAACAGAGCAGAACGAATCATCTTTAGTTCGCTCAACAAGGCCATCCTAAGACCGAGAGGCCCTTTTCGCTTCCAGGTTTGCCAGCAGTGACCTCACACGGTGAAATTCCTCCCTTCTTTCATCTCTCCATCCGTTCCCTTTCACTGGGCTATTTATACTTCCCTGTCTATTCTTCAAGCAACGAGCGGAAACCCTCAAAGACCGTGTCTCCCGACAGTACGGCCGCCGGGTCCTCGGCCAATCAGCTTCCAGCGGAGATCCTCCGACTGTGACATCATCAGCAAGCGCGGCGGTGAATCTGAAGGGTTCGCTTTGTGTCTGAGGAGCTGAAGGGTCGGGGAGGGACTTTGATGGAAACACAAAAGCTGCTCTGTCCGAGCGCTGCAAAAAGAGCAGTTATTCAGAAGAAGGGGATTTATGGCCTCAAGTGTTGGCGACCTCAAGCAAAGCTTCTGTTGTGTGAGGACATGGCACTGAAAACGGTTTCAGAAGTGGTCTGACGCACATTAAACGAGCCATTAGCTGGCACGCTGTTTGTTTGAGTACGCTTACGGCCTCTGCTGTATGTCACTGGTGTCACAGATGTCAGTTTACATCGTAATCACTTCAGTTGTGTCAGAGCAAAACAAAAGTTCCTTGTCGGACAATCGCCAATAGTGCAAATGCCACGTTAGCAAAAACAAGGAGCTCATTGATTGCTCGAACTCTTCTACAACCCAGAGACCTACTTTAGTAGTTCCCATCATGTAATTCGAGGTCGCCCACGTTGCTTTCCCAGTCACCTTTTACGTGGGTTAAAGTGTGAAGTCGTGGTTAACGAGGCTGGTAAACGGAAGGTTGTGGGTTCGGGTCTCAGGTTGCTTTGCCGTAAGTCTGCTTTGTGAACAAACTGCTCGTGTAGCTCCACAATTTATTGTCCAGCGTTGACGTGGAAGCCTTAGTTCTTTCCAAGATACGCCTTCATCGAAGCAGCCACTTTATATGTGAGTGCGCACATCTGAATCGTTATTAGAATATATTTATATAGTAAAAAAAAAGCATTGGAAAGGTGTCATTAATTATCAGTTGATAAATATTATATTTCTGATGAATTGCACTACATGACATTTCACAGCCTTGCCTTGTCATAAAAAGGTCAGATCTAATATTTTAGGATTTATTGACGTTGACGCAATCATGAGGGTCATTAGAGCTCTTGACTATGATATATATTCTGTGTGTGTGTGTGTGTGTGTGTGTGTGTGTGTGTGTGTGTGTACACGCATTCAAATAAATTATCAGTAAAACAGCTGTTTTGAAACTTTGCCTTGCGTTTCACTTCATTCTCCTTTCACGTTTTTGGATTTGCTTTGCTTTTTTTTGTTTTGTTTTTTTTTTGCTGGATTTGCTTGACTTTGTCAATTTGCTTTACTTTGCTTGCGTTGTTTTGTTTTTGTACCGGAATACATAACTTTTCGTGTAGCTCATCCTCATTCGTCTTAACCTGCAAATATTTAGCTTTGTTTAGTTTCCTTTCGTTTTGTTTTCTTTCATTTAACTTTTTTCCGCTTTGCTTTGCCTTCCTTTTTGTTTTGGATTGAAACGGACTTCTTAAATGAACTCCTTTCGTAGCTCACCTGCGCAACATATTTTCCAACATTACCCTGAAAGGCATTTATGTATTTATCGCTTCGTTTTGATTCGTGTTTTTCTCTTCGCCGTCTCGAACTGAACTTCAGCCTCTTTTGTAGCTCGCCTGCGCTAAATATTTTCCAACATTAACCTAAACAGCTTTTATTTCGCTTGATGTCTTTTCGCTTGGCTTTTTCACTTTGCCTAGCTTCATTTTTTGTTTTGTTTCCGTCTGGAATCCAATTCTTGAGTGATCTTCGCTTGTAGCTCATCCGCGCGACGTCTTTTCCAGCCTTAACCTAAAAAGCTTTTGTTCTTCTCAGGATGCGCTTTCATCAAACGGCCACCCAGCCACTTTATCTAGAGATCTCATAAAGTGCCACCGTGCATATTTATCATCCACCTCGGTTTTCCAATATGCCGCTTCTCCTTTGTCAAGCCAAGTATCTATTCATGAGCACCTGACTCCCAGCATGCATCTGTTGATCTGGCACTGTTGATAACATCTCGGCCTCTCGTACTTCTTTCCCAGTCGCTTTCATCACCGTGCCAATGTCTCCTCTGTTCTTACGTAGTCACCGGCGTTCCTCTAGTGTTCGCTATCAATCAGCCGAGCCGGTTTTGATCTTCCACGAGGAGTGGAAGACTTTCGGAGCCCCTGCATTCGGCAGGCGAGGAGCTTTTGATAGGAGAAATTAATGAGGTTGGTTATGTTTGGATTTCCTCGTTAGGCGTAACGCGCGAGGGTTGGGTCCCGCGGGAGGCGAGGGTGCTCTGCTCCGCACTCCGTCTTTGTGGCAGGAGCCCAGTCACCCGATTTAGCGAGCGCGCCGGCGGAGACATAATGTGATCAACGGAGCGTGATGGGAACAATGAAGGGGCTGGCGCAGGAAAACGTGCTCCGGAAACCTCCAGCTTGTTACCTGAATGCTGCAGCAGAGCCGCGAGGACGTGAGAAGACGCAGAATGAAACAGTTGAAGTGCGCTGTGTTTGTCTTCGCGCATAAATTAGGCCGACCCCCCCCCCACACCCACCTCCGTATGACATCTGGTTCTTTGAACCTGTTCTCCAGCAGTGCCCGGGCACCCAGGAGCCGGAGCCAGACCTCTGCCAATCAGAGCAGGCCCAGCTTGAGTCCTGCCAAGCTGTTTTGTGACCCGTCTCCCTCTCCTTCTGCAGATCCTTGCAAATGTGTCAAAAATTAATTCGCACTTCTCTCTCCCTTAGCGCAAATAAGAGAAAATTAAAGACACAGTCCGCCCCCACCCAAAAATGAAAACGATGTCTCGCCACCTTCTTGTCATTCCAACCCTATATTGCTTTGTCTCTTCCGTGAAGCATACGGTATGTTCAGCTGGATATCTGTGCTGCTTGTTTCCAAACAACAACATCAAATGAGAATAGACGCACTTCAGGCTCACGAAAAACAGATTTGAAAGCATGCTGAAGATTTTCAGTGAATAACAATTTCCAGCCTTTCAGCAGTACTGCTGTGTCACGTGTGTTGATGTTCTTGTTTAATGCTGTAATGGATAATGGTTTCTGCTATTAGCCTAATTTTGCTATATTTGTGAGGACTTTGGTAGCCTTGTATTGTTTTTACACTGACCTAATGACCCTGCCCTAAACCTACTCAACACACAAACCTTTTTTGCATTTTTACATTTTAAGATTAACTTCTTTTATCATTGTACAGGTTTTACTCTCCTTGTGGAGACATTTGGTCCTGGCAGCTGTAGAAAAACAAACACACACACACACACACACACGTTTTTTTCTCTTTTTAATAAAACGTAGATATGGATACAGAATCGCTAGATATATTGTAGAAAAAGTCAGACACCAGACTTTATGTGAGAAATAATACAGTATTGTAATCGTAATTTAATTAAACATTGTATATGTAAAATAAAAAATTAGAAAAAAAAATCAAGTGGTGGAAATACTCTTTCACAGTAGGTAATTATTGTTTATTATTTTCCATACTGACTGCTGCAGATGATTCAGTTCATGAAGGAACTATCTGAACGAAGCTCAAACCTTGGTCAAATATTTCTGTGGGGCTCAGTGATGAAAAAGGTCTTCACCAAGCTTCACCAATCATACACTGTAGATGTTTTATTAGCAGGTGAGCTGTTTCTTTAATTATGGTAGGTTACACAGGGCTGCTGCAATGTTATAAGCTCATTTTAATGCTAATTCTGCTAATGGACTTCACTTCACTCTTTTAATCTATAATGGTCAAGATCTCACAGCCTGGAGTTTTCCCACCCAGATCTCTCCGCTCCACCTAAACTAAAGCACCTGTTTATCTTTTTGCCGAGACATTATTAAATGAGTTACACACTCCTGAGAGATACTACAGTGTGTCTCATAGTCAGAACAGCTGTCCTGCGCGCACGTGTGTGTGTGTGTGTGTGTGTGTGTGTGTGTGGGAGAGACACATGCCTTTAGGTGTGTATAGATCGGGAGTCACAGAGCTAATAAATGAAAGTTGGTCATGTCATTGGCCTCGCTCAATAAATCAGTCCTGAGCTTATGAAAACGGACACATTTATTCAGTTGTACTGCCCAGAGGGAAAAGACAGAGACTGGCCCTGCCTGCACACACACACACACACACACACACACACACACACACACACACACACACACACACACACACACACACACAATTTTTTACATTTTCCTCAGACTACAAATCTGTCTTGTGGTGCTAAGAAACTTTTGGGTCAATGGGCAATAAGAATGTCAATAATAATAATAATAATAATAATAATAATAATAATAGTTATTAATATTATAATTAATTGTTATTATAAATATGTGTTACATTATTTTGATCATATTATATTAACTATATTATTATTATTGTTGTTATTATTATTATATTATTATTATTGATAATAATAATAATTGTTATGATTATTATTATTATGAATAATAATAATAATAATAATAATATAGTCCTGTACTTATGTATTATTTATTCTTTCTTTCTTTCTTTCTTTTTTTCTTTCTTTCTTTCTTTCTTTTCCTTAAAAAAGACATTTTCTTTGTCAAATATCACCACTCAGCTTATTTGTGTTGAAATGTAGAAGAAATGCCCCTGGACTTTCACTTCCATCCGAGACTGTGATCAATTTGCATAGATGTTTGTTTTTCTCCTCTTTCTCCTGCTCTCAGATGACACATCTTCATGCATATAAGCAGACGATTATGATTTATTTATTTTATTGAGAACTATCAGATGACTGCGATGCTGCAAATGAATGCAGTCAGAGCTCTAGTTTCAGACTCAAGTTTTCAAAGCTGCTTTCCCTAATGGCAAAACTATTTGACAAAAAAAAATGCTTCATCTAACTCAGCAGATTTAGGTTTTTTTTCCAGTTCTGTTGGCTGAAATCATCAGTCTTGTTTCATGAAAGAAAGTCTAAAGTCTCGTCGAAACCCTGTTTGCTGGCAGGGAACATTTGCATTTAATTGTAGTCTTTCAAAGTCTTTTGAGTAGATTTTTTTAACGCTCTGCTCATGCGACAAACAGTCAGTGTTTAACACCGCAGACAAGCCAGTTTGCATTCAATGTCATTTTCATTTTAATAGCTGTGAGAGAGCAGATACGATCTTTTCATTTAGCAGAACTCTGAAGTCAAAGATTAGGCCGCGTTTATAATAAAAAATTCTTCAAACATCAGGGATTCTCATTTTATTTGAATTAATTCACAAAGACAAGCGTGGAAAAAAAATAACTGGCAATTTGATCTACTCGCCCGTGGAAAAAAAAAACATTAAAAAGATGAACTAAAAGGATGTCAAGGGAAAAAAAAAGAAAAGAGCGAAAATTATTGAAATTTGTTTGCTGCTTGGCTTGGAGTTTTATTACAAGAAAAAATAACTTTTAGTAATTTAATGGCAAAAGAGAAGAAATTTGAAGTCGTTTTTTCTGTGAAGGCAAACAATGCAATAGAAGTATAAATCATCTAATAAGTATTTCTCCTTCCACCGCAGATAACACAGAGACTGTGCGCAAAAATCTGTTGCACATTTCTGCTGCTTTTTATTAGTTTTTTCTTTAGTTTTTTACTCTTTAGGAACTAGAGCAAGTGCACCAGCTGTATTTGTATTTAAACTGGCTGCTAATATCACCGCGTATTAAAAATGCTCTAATGTGGGGAAAAGAGCTTTGGGATGAAGCAATAAAGTCCAAAAAAACTCTTTAATATTTGCAACGTCAGTTTGACAGTGCTCAGCATTTCTCTTTGTGAAGAAAAGACCATATATATATGTATATATGTATATGCATATATGTGTATATATATATATATATATATATATATATATATATATATATATATATATATATATATATATGTATAACTTGCTTTTGTTTGTTTGTCTTTTAATGTCCTTCTATCATATCTATAAAAGGCAATATTCTAAAACTGTTTAATTTGGGAAAAAAACAATATTTGTAGTAACGCAATAGAGTCCATAAAAAGAAAACAAGCCAGCAAAGAAGCGAGTGATCTCTGTTTGACTTTCAGCAGCGCTCTTTGTTCTTTGTTGATGTATTTTATTAAGCAATAAAGTCCAAATAAATACTTTAATATCTGGAACATCAGTTTCTTGCCGCAGCTACGCGTTTTCCTTTCTGCTCTGTTTTAAACGTATTGTTATCTTAAAAGAATTCACGTTTGTTTTTATGCCTGAATGAAACGAAATGAAACAGATTTTATTTTCACCACTCGACTCCCTAACAAATCTAACTTTAATTTGACATTTATATTAGAAAACGCTATTTTCTCTGCCTCTCTCTGCCCCCGAAGACAAATAATTTAGCTTTTTGCAGTTTCATACGTCATGAAATAAGGATTTCTCGTTCTACCTTAAATAATGCTAAGGATCAGAATTTTCCTTTTTGCTCTTCGTCATTTCGTGTCATTCTTTGGCCTGAAATGAA